>NC_048272.1:16202637-16502637 GCF_009762535.1 Notolabrus celidotus | reverse complement strand
CCTCACACATACAAGCTTCTAGTGCCCCCTGGGGTTCGATTTGCATAATGCCGCAGCATGTAGCTTTCTATTAATGTTGACGTAGCTTCTTAATAGGAGCTGTTTTAAAAAAAATAACAAAAGGAAAACATTTTTCTGTCCTAATGAGTCATATCTCCATTCTTTCTTCTCCCTGCAGGGCCATAATCATAAGAAATAATGAAGTTGTTCCCATGACGAATGAATTCACACCTGAGTCGGAGAGGCAGCGGCTGCAGTACCTGGTAGTCTTCTGTTTTCTTTGCTACATTAAGCACACAGGGAAATGTTCAAGAGGCTTTATGGTCTCCTCAGTGCATAGAAAGCTGTAAAAGAAAGAGTATAAATATAACTTGAGTGCTGCAGAGAGGTTTGACTAACGAAGACGGGTATTGGATAATGAGTAGGCATCCTAAGGAAGCAAACAGAAATAAACTGGCATTAGCACGCCACCAGTTTTAGTAGCAGGTTGTAGATGTGAGTCACAGAGTGGGTGGATGATGTTAGCGGCTAAAACAGGGTGCTGTTTTGTGCCTTCAGTATACAGCATATGTTCTGTACTGCAGGATATACATCTGTGCTTGTAGCTCATAGCTTCAGCTGTTTTCAGAGAAACTTCTTAGTCTTGCGAAGGCTGATGTAAAAGTTTGTAATTCTGCAACCTGTCCCACTTCTGTGTGTCCCTCCAGGGCTTCCTGAGGCCAGAGCTCCTGGGAAACGAGTTCACTCACATTGAGTTCCCTCGTAGGATCCAGCACAGCGAGCTGGGCAAAAAGATGCTCTACAGAGACCACACCATGACTGGATGGTAAAAGCAGATCTTTTTAATCACTGTTCTAATAGTTATTCACTTTTCATGAGCATTTTGCTCTTTCTTCAGCACCCTGTCATCATAAGTGAGAACAGATGGTTGGTGGAGTGTGTGTGGAGGAAATAAAGCATGTCGGAACCATAGACTGAGTAAAACATAGACATGGTTTAGAGACTTCATCAATTGGTTTTTGAAGAGGTGTTTTGAAGCCCAACAATGGCAGTTGCTATATTGAAAATGCAAACTCCAGCTCACTTACAGTCATCCTAAACACAGGCAAAGATGGAGCTCATGTTGAAACATTCACACGAAAACAAACAGGAGTTAAACTGAAAGATGCATCGCAAAATTCACATGCAAAAATCACACGATAATGGGGCACCAGTTTGGCCAAGTGGTTATATTGCACGCTCCGTATTCCGAGGCCATGGTCCTCATGTGGGCGGTCCTTGTTTGATTGCAACCAGTTGCCCCTTCCCTCTATATACTGTCCTATCCTCTCTGAATAAAGGCCTAAATATTTCAGAAAAACTTAGGAGGACCCATGTGCAGAAAATAAAGATTTAATAAGGATAAGGAAACATTACTAACACAAGGAAGACTTACACAGAGAACACAATAAAGACATACAATGATCCAACACAGGACAGGGGAAACAGAGGAACTAAATACACAGAGCAATCAACACAGGTGTGAACACAGGACACAGGTGAAACTAATGAGGGTAATCAAAAAAGGAGGGAAACACACAAGGGCAGGAAGTAGAACTAAACTGGAAACACAGGGGATCAAGAACTGCAAAATAAAAATAGAAGAAACATAAGAAACACAACAAGAGACATGGATCACTAAACACACAAGGGAGACAAAGGATAGCTTATAACACAGAGGTGCAATGTGAGGTACGATTCTCATGATGCATTAAGATAAGATCAGAATGAGTCTTATCCTGTCTTGGTGTTGGGTCGCTGTTAATAATTTAACATAGAGTACGGTCTAGATCTGCTATGTTTGTAAAAGAGTCTTGAGATAACGTTTGTTGTGATTTGGAGCTATACAAATAAAGATTGATTGATTGAATACACACAGGGAGGAACCAAGCCAAGAAACAAGGAAAAAACTAAACATCAACTCATGGCATAAAGCCCCAAAATAAAACTTGTAAAGTTAGAAAATGGTTAAAAAATGGTATCCTGAGTCATTTCCCTAAATTCCAGCTGACTCATGATTGAAAACTTAAGTTATTCAGTTTGGAATCTTAAATGAATAATAGAAAAACCGACAAAGGTGGCATAAACATTTAAATATTTGAAAGACTAGAATTAGTGAACTTGTAACATTTCTGTTTAACAATATAATCTTAACTATCCATCGGTTTTCACAAATGATCTGTGGTTTGAAAAAGTGCAATTGTTGTTTTTTTGTAGGGCTTACAAAACCATTGTGGAAGACGACCTGAAATTCCCCCTCATATACGGAGAGGGTAAGAAGGTAAGAAACAAAGCTAACACACAACGTTAGATACTACTATTCTTCACAACTGATACATTACTGTTGAATCATGCTTTCTATATTTAAATATGCTGGTTTAGAACAAAACATATTGGGTTTAAATGAGTCCTGCTCAACATTTTTATTACTCCCTGAGATAACACAGTCTTCATTTATTAATCCTTCATAAGTGGATTTTCCTTGAACAAAATCCCCAATAATCTACATTATTGTATTTCTTGGTGTGTGTGTTTGTCCTTTCTATATGTGTGCGTTTGTGTGTGAATATGCAGGCACGTGTCATGGCGACGATCGGAGTCACCCGGGGGCTGGGAGATCATGACCTGAAGGTTTACAACTCCAACATTTACATCAAGCCATTCCTCTCCTGTGTCCCAGAGGTGAGTCTGACTGCACCAGAAGCAGTATCAGCCTTTGGGATACGTTTGAACAGCTTTTGGGCTCCAGGCTGCACTTTGTTATCTGTCACCGGAAAGTCATAGTTTGTACAGATGTTTTACTTTCCTCTTCCAGGCTCAGATACAGTGGAAAGTAGAAACAGAGAGCACTGAACAGTTTTGAGAATCATTTACATGCTTGACCTTTTCTGTCTTTTGCAGTCTCAAATTTTACAAACATAATATAATATGATTAAAAAAAGGCGTCTGTACCATTAAAATAATGTAAATGTCGTAAAGCCTTGCATCAACGCATTTTCTTATTTTTGGTTGTGGACTGTCAGACACTCAGGTTCTCTTGTCTTTGTTTTTCACTTCCTGTTCAAGAGCTTTCACTTCGACCTCACTCAGTATTATCAGGCCTCTGTGACTAAACCAACAACATCTCACTTCTTAAGTCACTTAAAGTAAGACGCTTCAAAAGTATGAAGTAACATGAGCAGCTTTACTGCTGTCAAAGAAGGTCATACCTCCTGCACACAGACATACGTTTGCTTCCTTCCTTGCACTGAATTCATAAACACAAAATGTTCTGTTCTGTTGTTTCATCATTTGACATAGTATTATGTTTGAAGTGATCAACAATATGTCCTCCCCTCAAAGGTGAAGGTTTATGACATGGATGACAACAAACATGGCCCAGACGACGTCTTGGTAATGGGCACAGATGGATTGTGGGATGTAACGACAGACAGGGATGTGGCAGATGCTGTGACAGCCTACTTATCATGCTGTGACCCTGCTGATCCCATGAGGTATGAAGTTTCACAAATAATCCTTCACAGCAGGTTTCTGCTCTGGCTGTATTTTATGTATGAGCTGTTTAAACATGACGACTGCAGATTTATGAATCCAGTGCAATACTCAGTTTGTCCACTAGGTGATGACAAATACATAAGCCTAATAAATCTAGTTGATAGTTTTTGTAGAGTATATAAACTGTAGTTGTTCAAAGTATCAAAAATGTTTCCCCTTTTATGTTAAATATTACAAATCACAGCTTTACAATAATTGATACCTCATTTAAATCTAATACATTGTTTTGAAATTGCCAACAGTATTTGTTTAATATAAAATTAAAATTACATCGTAATATATGTTGAAAGCTATATAAAAAATGTAAAGAAGTTTTCAGCAGGTTATGAATCAATCAGAAATACTGATGTCTCTTTGTGACCCACAAAAGCAAGTGAGACCATCAGAGACATGTCTGATCATTTCTATATAGATGAAGGGGTTAACTGTATGTTGCCTAAACAGCCTTTTTTTTATTTCTTTTTTTTTTTTTTTTTTTTTACGTTTTTCCACACGTTATTCTTCAGAAGTCATATGTTTGAATATTTAAGGAAGCAGAATTTTTGTTTTGTTTCAAAAAAAAAAAATATATATATATATATATATACATAAACATGTTAAGTACAAAATCAGCAAAGAGATAAGACATATCACTTTGTCCACATGGGGTGACCAAAACTGACACAACCCAAAAGCTTTAAAATGCCTTATATGTCCTTGGAATTCATTAAAGAGCTTTTTAAATCTTTACATACTGCTCATGATAACGGCAGGTTAAATAAATAACTAAAACTTGAAGGGTTCACTCTGTGTCATCAAGCAGTATGTAGCCCAACACAAAAATATGGACTTAATTGCAGAATTTATGAGTGCAACCAGACCGCATTTTGCCACTACTATCAAAATTTGCAGGCTAAATGTCAAAACATATATAATCAACCAAGAGGTTTAAAACTGTTACTCAGTAATTGGTTAAACAGGATTACAGGGTTCACCCCTACATGCTGAAATGTCCCTGTGGTCTGCTTCTGTGTGTTGGACCAACTGAAGACTAGCTTTAAGGATTTGCACAGCACAATAGCTGGAATAAGCAGCTAACAACAAACAGGGATTATATTATTGCTCAGTATTTTGCACAGGCTAAGAGTGGCCTTCAGTTGACCTCAGCTCAAGATGGTGAAAGAGTCGTTTTTTGTGCTCCGGCAGGGGTACAATGGACTAATACTCTTAACACAAGGATTAGTTATGATTATGAGCAGATTGTTAGTTTTTAACAGCAAGGATGGCCATATGAAAACACCTTTTCTTAACACAAGTACCTGCAGTCACATGTCCCTGAAACAGACATGATTACGTGTCAAACATATCAATCACTTTACAACTTTGCAGAAGAAATGAATAAGGAAACCTCTAAGGATACATCTCATTCCCCAAAGCTGACTAGGAGGCAGTGAGGATCAACATTAAGAAAAAATTGAAGTGCTAATATTCTCACTGGCTGTTTTGTTTCTATAGGTCATGTAGAGGCAGTAAGACTATTTCATAACCAGTTAAAAAACTCCTGATTTGCCATAACTCTGTGTTTTGGATGTGTTTGTGCCCGTCCTACCTGTGGTTAATGGTACTTTTGTAATCACTGTTTTGTGTGTCACACAGGTACACACTGGCAGCCCAGGACCTGCTGATGAGGTCTCGAGGAGTCCTCAAGGAGCGTGGCTGGCGGCTACCCAATGAGAGACTGGGCTCGGGCGATGACATTACCGTGTTTGTCATCCCTCTGGCGGGTTACGAGTCAGAGACATGACAAGGTCCTGCTATCGCTGACTCTTAAGGGTCCTCTTGTGGTCCCTCCGAGCTCCCGAACCCCTGCTCAGAGAAGGTGGCGGGAGACAACAGCAAAAAGAAAAAACTCTGGTTCAAGCAGCAACCTTCATCAACCCCACCAGACTGAATGAGTTCCAGCCGCTTTACTCCAACCCTGTCATGTAACAAAAGACTTTCAGTGACATTTTAAGAGGAGTCACTGTCTTTTTCCTGGACCTGCTGTTTGTGATGGTTGCCAGTGAGAATTAAACCCCTCCAGTATTTTTGTTTTTCTGTTCGTGTTCAAGGCCGGATAGCTTCTCGACCCTTTGAATGGATTTTTCATTTCCACTGCTCAGTTTGTAGGGCATGTTTCATTGTTCAATGCCCTAAATATTTCTCCTCTTGATAAAAAAAAATGTTTAAAAGAAATGATACATATCAGAAAGGGGATCACAGAACAGAATGTGAACCATAGAAAAGCTGTTTTGGCATAAGGATGGAAATATCTAAAAACAAATGCACACAAAAACCATAAAACAAAACAAAACCCATACGATTTATGTCTGTACATTGAAAAAAGCATGCAATATGTGTAAAAACAGAGGAATGGACCTTGACGATTTTTTCCAAGAAAAACTGCCTAATCACACCTTCATGTGCTGTGGTTGGGTCAAAGGCCAATTGGTCAAAAACAGGATTTCAGCCCACAAGAGTTTTGAACGTGTCGACTACCCTAAAAACATAATCATCTCCTAAACTTGACAAAGTACTTATCGTACCTAAATATCCAAAAGAAGGTTAATCTAACTAAAAACTGGGTAAGTTTGAGGCACAAACTATGCTTGTTTATCTTAAGGGAAAGATCTTGGTTTGGACTGAAACGCTTCTTTTCTTATGCCTGTTGAAGACTGCACTGGTTCCCCTGTTGCACCGCTCTGTGAATGTTAGTATCACCAAGGTGTAAAAGTAGGGCCCAGTTGTTCCACTGCTGAGAGGCTGCACCGTTGTCTGTAAAGAGACGGACAACACATCCCCACCTTCACTCAACAAAGTGAAGCCAAAATGTCCTCCATGGCACTCTGCTGTGCATTTGGAGCCAGAGTCTGTGCAATAGAGATCCACTTCCAGAGCTGCAATATTGAGGTCCTGCCCCCTCCATTAACCTAAACACACACTTCACAAACTGAAGTTCGCTCAGGTCATCGTAGTCTAAAGCTGAACAGCTTCGTAAAGCAGTTTAAAACAGAGGCTAAAATCAATGACTGCTGTGTTAGTGTTTGTTACAGCTCCTCTCGTTCTTCCTCTACACTGCTGAGTGTAGCAGGAGGTGCATTTGTCAACAGAGCTGTCAATCATGGTAAAATGATACACCCCATTTTAATTGTATCAAATTACTGATTAAAATAAACTTCTCTGAACCTATAAAAATGAACACTGAGGCATACATCAGCATGATAAGAACTACAAATGATGACTATATTATGTTGTGGAAAAATATCTTTGATGTATTTGGATTTTAATGTTTGACCCATGTCCCATCTGTTAACATGGAGGTGAAGATTATGACCTGTACTGCAGCTCATCAGTAGGGGGAGCTGTAAATCTTTTGGTTTCAGTTTTGGAGGTTTCGTCCATCTTTTATATAGTCTATGGTACGAGCACTAATTGGTTAGTTTGAGGGAAAGATAATGGATTGGGCTGAAAAAGCAACTCAGCTGGCTTTGTCGTGAGAGCAAAAAACAAGAATTTTAGGCCACGAGAATTAGCCAATCACAGCACAGGAGGGAGGGATTTTGGGTAGCTAGTTTTGGGAAAGAAAAAACCTTTTACCCTGGGTACCCAGGACCCGGACAGAATCAGCTGACTCTGTGTTGCTGTATTTCCTTTCTTAATGATGTTTGAATGAAGACACCTTAGGCACTGTTGCACATGCTCTGTTGAAGTCTGTTGATTTGTCACATTTTTTTATTGAATGTACTTTTATATTATTTTATTGTTTTCATTTTCAAACAGAAAATAGAGGGTTTGGGCACAAGCACACATGAGCCAGTGCAGGTAGATTGTTGACTTACCACTGCCTGTCATGGTGTGATTCTTATCTTGTTGTGCTGAATGTGGACGGGCCAAATGAGGTCATCATCTCATATTTCTTAGCTAGTAATTGAGGCTGCAACTTTGCCCTTCAAAGTTCACTCCAGACAAAAGCAAAAGGTAGATTTGAACCAGTTGTCGCCTTGAAATGGAAAGTTTTATTTCTCTTTCTTGCTCCCATAAGATGGAAGAGAAAGAATGTTTTAAATTGAAATGTTGTGACCACACGATAAGATGATAGCAAGATAGCAAGCTAGCATCAGAAAGTTTCAGTTTTCTCAATGAAGACATACAATTGAAACGATATTACCGCAGTGGTGTGCTGTAACACCAGTCTTTGTTAATCTGTATAATATTTTTCTCTCTGCCTGCTTTTGTTAGCTTGCTTGCTTCGAGAGTATAGCTTCATTGCACAGATTCCTAACTGGAGATGCTTACTAGCAAACATCAGTTTTCCATTGAATGTTTTAAACTGCTCCACTTTTCAGCCAACAAGCTAAGTGGTGTCCTGTTTGTTTAAGAAAAAACTCACCCTGGTTCTTTTTTTTTTTTTTAAGTTTTGCACTCTCCTGTTTCATTTACTGAATGACAAATCACACAAACTCTATTTTACCCTCTCTCGCTGCTGTCGCTAGCTTGTAATTAATCTGGACAATGTTTTCCTCTTGATCTGTCATAGTATCTGTCATAGCTTGCTGTATGTTAAAAAAAGAGCTGTTATACTTGTTATCAGTAAATAATCTGAAGGAATATGATCATTGTGTAATTTAATGCTTTTTTTCTTGATTTTATCCCGAGAGGAGAGAGTAGCCTGATGTCAATAAATGTCTCGGTATAGTAAGATGTGATAAGTGTCACACATATGCCTTATTAAGAGCTGTAAGGGACTTCATTTTTCCTCCCAGATGCACTAAATCTGATCATTTTACAAATGGCTTAGAACAATGTATGCCATACAATGTACGCTATACCTCTTTTGTACCATTTCTTTGTTATGTCATGTTGTTATTTAGATTATCCATATATTTTTAAAGACAACTTTAGTTGTTTACAATATCAGAAGTTTAATTTTTTATGTTTCTATCCATTGCTGTTTGAGATGGTGGTGTCCTAGACTACGAGCCTTTAAAATGTGAGGTAGAAGGATGACATGTACAAGTTTAGAAATAAATCAGATTTTTTCCCAGTTTGATGTGAAATTGTTTGTTCTAATATATATTAGTGAGTCCAAAGAGAGAGTGTCAGTGATAATTATATTGTATCTCCCACACTGGCCCCTGGCATTTAAAACACAACATTATGAGCTTGTGTTGGCTCACAAAGTTTCCAAATGACAAAACCGTTTTCTCCAGAAGCAGAATTTCTCTGGAATCTCTCACATACCTCAGAGGATCAGAGTAAATGCTGTTCTACCCACCGTAGGCTTTACTGTTCCTCCTCTCTATACCAACAGAGGTAGAAGCCAGTACAATTCCTAAATTTTACACATTACACTGTTGCTGTCTGCTTCACAGAAATGAGTCACCGGGGTCTGTAATCTCTAATTGTACTCTAGTATAATGACCAATTTTGAGACTAAACAACGCCACTACTGCCAGGAAGTAGAAATTTAAAAAGCCACAGCTACCTTGGCACTTCTATTGACAAGAAAGAAAGCTTTGTCTACACTAAGGCATCAGTAAGAGACAGAAGAATGGCAAAGAAATCCGCTCCTTTGTCATTTCAATCAATATTTGAGCTTTTGTGACCTTACATCAACCCACAGAATAGGTCCAGCAAGCCTCAAACTGAAGAAAAATAAACATTAAGGCAATTAGAACGACCTCGTATGTGGTTGAGGAGGGCCTTAAGACAATTTGAGCAACATAAGAGGGAGTGCTGATGTGATGTATATCGGCACAGCTGTGATTTGATTATCACAGCTGTGCTGTTATTCAGTTTAACAGCTCTACCTTGTGCGTCTTGTCCAATTAGCTTACTTGATCAGAACTTACTTTTAAAAATCGGTAAAGTAAAGTGAAGTCGAAAGGCAGATTATAGTATTTCCCTTTTTTTAAATTTCCCAAATCAGTAATGTCAAAAGTCAAGTTATTGGCTAGAACTCATAGACTGTATAAGCTAGAACTAGAAAAATAACCTCAGAACTGATTGAACGGAAGTGTGATGTTGAGTAGCTGTATTTAGCTTCTTCACAACAATTAATAAAATATTAATCTAACTAATATTATTTATTTTTTCATAGTGTGTTTTGTGTCCTACTTAGTGCTGATGTCAAGTCGTATTTCAGGTCAACCACGCTCATCTACAACTCACCTGTCAGATATAAATGATTTGATTTTCACTCTGCTCACATCCACACCCTGTTGCACGAGCTTTCTTCTACTACGGATGATGTCATCTTTGACCGGGGAGGGGAGGTAGAACCGGAGCGACTCCAGCGGCTGCAGCATCTCTTTCAAGTTTGTTAAAACTAACCACAACAATACCGGAAATGAAGGTATTAAAACTTAACAAAATAAAAGTTAAACCTTAATACCACTTTTGGAAACACGTTCAGAAAGTGTACGGGGTTTGTTTGAGTGTTTAAAGAACCTAAACATTATAGATCATTCAATCATTGAATGATGCTGCCAACTGTACGTAGTTTTTTTTTCTTTTAAAGCCTTTTTTCTTTTTAGTGAGTGGCTTGCAACAAATGTGAGGACAAGCTTGACAAAGAGCTTCTCCACAAGTTTCTCTCAAATGTATAGTTTCCATATATTGAAGCAGTTGACATAATATCTATACATGAGAAGTGACAATAAAAAAATAATTCATTAAAAAAAAAAAATTCCACATAAAGAAAAAAAAAATACCAGGTGAATAACAAAATAATTACATGATACCTATGTGAAGGGTAATACGGCTAAGTTTATGCAGGTGAACACCTAATACAGCATATAAGAGAGAAAGAGAGCCTTTACTTGAAAGTTAAGGATGTTTCCACCCTAAGAACTGTCTCTAAGTGGAGCTTGGAGCGTGCATGTACACAGCCTGGGTCTGTTGAACGTAGCAATACTATATATAGGTTGGGTTATTAAATTGGGGTGTTCTGCTAGTGGATATGATGGACAGCGTGAGCAGGCATGGTTGCTCTGGGACGCCAGAGTAATTGTTTAGCCTCTCCGAGGTGTCATGGGCCTAACTAATGGAAACATCAGTGAAGCGAGGTGCCCACTTGATAACCCCAGTGATGTGCTGGCTCTCTCTCCCAATCTGTCCTTTCTATCTCAGACT
This sequence comes from Notolabrus celidotus, assembly GCF_009762535.1. NCBI lineage: Eukaryota > Metazoa > Chordata > Actinopteri > Labriformes > Labridae > Notolabrus > Notolabrus celidotus. The sequence goes on along the minus strand of NC_048272.1, from coordinate 16,491,891 downwards.
TTGGGGGACATCAGGAGCCATGGGGTAGGCTACTAAATGTATCAGTAAAGGGCGTAGTGGGGTGGGTTTCTGCACTGAGTGCTCATTACTTCTTTCAGCATAACTTTGTGATTATCTCAAATTCACCCTCATTTCAATATATTAAGTAGAGTTTTCACCCTCATGTTATGTTTGTTTCTCTGGAACAGCAATAATGTTCCTGGGTCAATTTGACCCAGGGCATATTTGATTATCGAAAAGTGTCAAAAGAACCCCAAAAAATCCCAATATATATATATTTTTTTATCTATTTTTTTACTCCATTACTGACCATTTAAATCAAGATTTGGTCCATTGGTGTTCTTTAATTCTCACAGATCATAGTTCAATGAGGATAACTCATTCGTTGTTCATACAAATTTATGTTAAAACATGTTTTAATGTACATTTTAAAGCCCTAAATATAAATACAATAGTTTTACATGACATAGATTTTTTAATTTTTTTTATTTTCCATTTTGATTTTTTTATGAAGTGATGTTGATGAATTAACACGACACCTGTCACATGCTGCCCAGATTTTTTTGCTACATTTGGCTGGTTTGGAAGGTATATATTACCTAAAATAGACTTTAAAAAGTGTCAATTTGACCCGCAACAGTCTTTTCCAAGTTTTGTTTTATTAATCTTTAATGAAATCAGATTTCCGCATCGAGTAACATACAAAGCATTTTAACAAAATAAATAAAAAGAGCGTACGTCTAATATTCCAAATTTAGTAACATCTACTTTCAACTAAAGTCTCTGAACTACAAGAACAAAATGTGATGATAGTCTTTTATTTTGAAAGTCTTATGCAGAAGTCCCTCTTTGTTCGCCTAGCCCAGCTTGTCTCCGGTGTGGGTGGGAGGATCCTGCTCGCCTGGCCCGGTTCTCAGCCCCCTCTCTGTGAAATTAGCGAATACTGCAGCAGAAGTGAGTGAGTGAGTGAGTGTGTCACGAGCAGGAGGAAACAGCAAGCGGGGATTAATATTTACAAAAAAACTCATCTGGCCGGAGACAGGTAAATATGAAACGGACTCTGCAGATAATTAAAAAAAATATGTAACACAAGTCGACAGGTTAATTATAGCTCACTTTGTAGGATGAGAGGAGGAGGTGATGGCATGTCCTTTCACACTTCTATTGGGAATTGTCTTTGGTAGTAATAAGTTTGAATCGCTGACGGTGTGGAGATGACAGTGAAGTGTACTCAGGTTGGCTGATAGTTTTAAGGGAGTGTTTCAGTACAACTGTTGATATTTTCAGTTTTGGTAGTTTTTAGGTAAGGTATGAACACACTGTCCAATGAGTTGGAGCTCAGTAAGAAACTCCGCATAGCAAATCTCCTGGCATTTCTGTTCCTGGGGTCACTTGCTTTTCCACAATTATTCCACTCCTTTATCTAATAGTAATAATCAGATACACAGGTGTTTTAAAATAGGATTCAAATAGGAAAATAAATTCATGATAACTTAATTTTTTTTAAGTTTTAAAATATATTTCACTGTTTTCAACTTTAATTGATGATAGAGATTTTCATTTTTCGTTTTAATTGTATTATATTTGTTTCTATTAATCTATTAATTGTTTTAAATCCAAAATGTCAAGGAAAAACAAACATTTTTAAATTGTCAAATACACATGCTTTTGTCAATTTTTTTTGTTCAGTCACTGAAATGCATAGACTTTTTTTTAAAATCACTTGTTCAATGATGAAAAAGGAATCAGCAAAGTGAAATTCTTCATATTTGAAGTCATTTTGCTTTAAATTACAAAACATTCTGTATCCTCAATTTGAAAAAATGTGGTTGATTTGACTTTTCTTTGATGATAATCTGAATATCTTTGGCTTTGGACAGGTAATACAACAAAACAAGCAGTTTCAATGTTACCTCGTCATCAGAACCTTCGCCAACATTATGAGCTAAATGATTGATCAGCCAATGAAGACAATATCTGCAGATTAATGACTTATTATATTTGTACCTGAATGGACATTTGAAATGTCCAGACTAGTGTCCGGTCTCAGGCTGAGTCCTCACAGCCGGCCACTTAGCCTCTTTGTCTGCTTCTGACCCCAGTTACTGAACAGAGGTGAGTCATGGGGTGTTGGGTTGTTTCAGAGCCCTGCAGTGTATCCTCTGCCTGTCTTTGAGTTTGGTCATCATCACACTCCAGCAGACACCAGCTGACTCAACCTGCTCGTCTTGCCCTATTCCTTCTCTCTTAATTAGCTTTGAGAGCAGGAGCACAGGTCTGTGAATGTCTTCCTTTAGAGTGAAGACCTGTAATAAATCTTCTGATTAAAACGTGAAGGTGACTTGGCTGCAGGTGATTCATTTGAAAACGACCCACCTTTTGTGTGATTAGACAAACACAAGATGTGGCGCTCTTATTTTGAAAGGTCTGGTGAGTCATTGTGTAAAGGATACCATATCTACCTTAATTTCAAGGAATTTTTAACCATATCTACCTTAATTTCAAGGAATATTTCACATATTGAGAACTGAGCTTATTTCTTCATTGAACACAATTAGTCGGGATTTGACATCTCACATCTTTTTATTACACTTTAAGATTAAGATTAGCCTAGATAAGCATTCAGACTGTAAACCAATGAAAACAGCAAATTTAGCTCTATTCAAAGGAAAATAATCCACTAAAATTTCACTAATGGCCACTTTATTTGTTGTTTATTCAGTCTGGCTAAACTTTTACATGCAGAAACATCAGGTTGTTTATAGTTGCTATTTGCAGAATTCAAACAAGATGATCATCACTCAGCTTTACTGCTTGCTTGTTGTACTGGCCGCTGCCAAAATGGCAATAAGACAAATGATATGTGTCACTGTAGGCCAGACTTCTAAAAAAACATCTATAAAACTGAAGACAGGAGTCTTATAGCTGTAAACATGGTCTGTTATGACTCCTTGTGTTATCATGTAATCTGTCTTCTGTCTTGCAATATTCATAGAAACAACAGGCCCCATCCTGGAGTCCATTGTCCAGTTATATAATGTCAGGGAGAATTATTTGCTTCAATATTTTGTAGCCTGGAGCGGTTACTTGAAGGAGTTCTGATTTTGTTACTGTGAGTTTGCCAGGAGCCAAGCTGAGACTTCTTTATGCAAAGCTAAGAAAAGCTAAGCTGCTGCTGGCTATAGCTCTAACCAGACATATATGTAAGTGGTGATAATCCTCTGGTCTCACTCTAATCAAGAAAACAAATATGTATTCTCATATTTTTTTGACATTAAAAGCCTTATTTTGTAAGTATTTTTCAAGTAGGTCATTCTCCTCTCACTCAGAGGCGTTCAAGGGAGATGTCAAACCTGGCTTTATGTCGTGGGCTGTCTGACTGTCGGGACATTTGGTCATTTCCATGGGTGTACCAGTAAAGCCATGACTCAGTGCGACTAAGGAGCTGCAGTGCTTGTAATATACGCCCAAAACAAGTGAGAGACTGACCTGATCTGTGCTGTGTTTCCTGCTGCTATGAGAGAGCACACATCTCAATTTAAATGCAAAGAAAGCTTCAGCTTATACTCCGAAATCTCTTCAGTGTACTCATCTGAAACAGCCCTGAGCCTTCTTCTTGGATCATTTTCTTTTTGTCATGTTACCCAATGCCAGATTTTCAATGTGTGATCTGATGTCTGCTGCTTTTGTCAGATTCAGTCAGATTAGATGTCTTGAAGTCTGATGACGTGCAGACAGCCAGTGTCGCAGGCGCTCTGCTCTGTCTCAGCTACAGCCTCTCTCAGTTTATGAACTTTGGCTCATTTCTCACTTAGACAGTCTTGCAGAGGTGAAGCAAATTCTTCTGTGCCTTCAGATGTGAGGATTTTTGTTCAACAGCATGTTAGCTTGTGTCTCTAAAGGAAAAAAAATGTAATGACACCAGATCCTTCTAAGAAATAAGCTGCAGTTGAAGAGCCTAAAATGCTGGAAGGCACTCCTGTAATAGTAATGTCCCTAAAGTGCGTAAGCAATTTTTATTCTGTCATGAAATATTTTGGATTGTTCCGTGGAGATTTAGGCGAGACTTGTAATCTCTGGGTGAGTGTTTATCTGTCAAACTAACAGAGAGTCCAGCCCTGGTTTTATTACACTGATAGTTATGAAGCCTTCTTTTGATGTTTTTTGAGATCCTCTGCAGCAACACTAAAACTCCAGGAAATAACCTCTCTGTGTTGATCCCAGCTGATCTCCAGGTCCTAGTTTTCTATGTTTTTTATTGCCTGCTGGATGTACAAAACATATATCTGCTCATTTCCTGTAATACGTCCACTTGTTTGCACAACCTCAGAACAAAAAAAAGTCTTCCTCATCATTATCCCAGAAACAACAGGCCTTTAATTGGTTGGATGTTTGTCTATGCTCACCATTGTTGTTGATTTTAAACTCGTGTGAGGATTGAAAGGCAGCTGTACCTCGTGTGTCACAGGGTCACGCTCTGCCGTGTGCGAACTCTCTGCTCAGCTCGTTGCGTAACTGTTTATGGCCCCTAAGCTTCTGGAAACCTCCTTAGAGAAAGAGAGAGGTGCTGTGTCCATTAACCCAGGGCATTACTCAAATAGTTGTCGGAAGTAATGGTGCTTAGCTGTCCTGTGTGTTTAAATGGCTCCTCCTGTTAAGTTTGGAACAAGTTTTCATGCTGTTTAGTGTGTAAGAGTGTGTGTCTTACAATGCTTAGGAACTCAATCAATTCACATCTGTTGCAAAAACTTCAACACTTGATAATTTGTCTCAACTTTGGTCTTCACCTGTAGTTATCTTTTATTTTAATCATGAATTATTGTTTATATTACTTTCCAGTTTATAGAATAATACACAAATGATCACTGTACTTTAAATCGTGAACTATAACAAACTTGTATTGCCTGACCAAAAGTTCATTTCCCCTAAAGTGTTAAATGTTCATGGAATAAAAGTAATTTCTGCTAATTGAGAAGCTGAAAGCAGCACGTGTTTGGCAAGTTTGATTTGTAAAATACTTAACAGATTAATAAAGTATCAGAATTGTTTGTGATGGATTATCTGGACATCAGGAGGGGCTGCAAGCTGAGCTCCATCTCTCAGAAGCTTTTCAAACATTTAATACTGATGACTGCAAAGGTGTAATGTACTCAGGTTCACCATATTTAGTAAAATCAGGTGTTATGTTTCTATCTTTGGTGTTTTAACCTGTCATGAGGAGCGTTCCTGCTGTCTCACAGTCAAAGTTGTTCCTAAGTCGACCCCTCTGTGATTGAAGGCTTTTTGAATATGTTCTAGCATACCTCTCCACCCTGCTGGATAAATCTCAGTTATGTTTGTAGAGTCACAGTGACAAGAAAATGAAAGTGTCTGCACACTGAACTGAGTGATGGTTATTTAGAGCTGACACGGTGATGTTGAACTATTTCTGTTTTTGTCACAGCTTTTACAAGGTCGGTTCATTTCTGAGCATCACCTTTACTTTCATTCAGGGGTGTGGAGGTCAAAGGGCGTCATGGAGGTACAGGTCGCAGATAAGTGGTGCTGATTCATATGTTCGGATTGAATCAGGGTGAGACTAGGAAGTTTGAAGTTTTTATTTTATTACTGTGTCATGCATACAATCATATGCCCAGCCCACATAGGATTTGGTATAAATATGGAGAGGGTGAGTTTTTGCTGACGGAAACATAATAAATAGGCTTTATTTGGTAAATTATTATAAATCCACTAAAGTCACGTTTGGGAAGCTCAAATGTTGACTTTGAACTGCTGTATTCCAGTTTCTTAGTCCTGCAAATATATAGTATTGGACGGTCATGTTATGTTTTCTTATTTGATCAGCTTGGGAAAAAACAGTTAATGAAAATTTGGAGGGACACCATCCATGTTTTATCGAAAACTATTAGAACCTGCTGACTACTTTTAGACGTTCAAATAGTGTTAGAATTCAACCACCTCGTTTCAAATGTTACATATTAAGCAAGAAACGTACACATCTCATTTTGTGTCCTGTAACACTACCAATGCAAACATATCGTACTTTGTAACTAATGGCAATCTTAGCCAGTAAGATGCTAAAGGTTGTGATTAGCTCTTGAATGGCCTAGCTAATGAATGATCAAATATGATGCTACTCTGCAAATTTTCCTCTGTACTGTGTGATCTTTCTTTTCATTTGAAGACCAATCTAGCTTTGTAGCTGATGGTGATATTAACCTGTGAGTGGCTGAATACTAAAATTAGCTGTGCGATGTCCCTCCAGATTTTTACTGTTTTATCTTCAGTTGTAAACAATCTCAACAAAGTTAAATGAAAAAAAAAAATGCCAGTAACCAACGTTTATATGACTGAGAACAAGGAAGCTAGTAATATGACGTTATAACAGCGCTTGAACGTCCCAACCTGAGTGCTACATCAAAGGAAAATGGCCCTGTCCGAATTTGGTAATTTGGCTAACCACGTAGAGTTTCCCTCCAGTCTTTGCTGTCATTAGTATTCATTAGCAGTCAAATTTAGAGTATCAGTTCTTCATAAGCACCTCCTAGCTAACATTTCCTTAGCTAGGAAATTATACCTTTTCTCTTTCATTGTGTATTACAATAATATACTATACTTCTAATAGTACTAACTATTACATAGTACTATTACTTAGTAGAATTAGCCTTCAGCAACTTCCAAGCTAACTGTAACATGAGCTAAGAAGTGGCTAAATGCTACCATTAGCTAGTTTGTGATGGTGGTGTGGCTAATGGCTTTTCAAATCTGCTGTCTGTAACTTGAAATACAGACAGATATCCTGACAGACTTTTGAAGTATTTTCTGACCTTTTAGTTGCTGACTGTTGTAGACGAGTTAAAAGAAACCGGTTTGAAGGAAACCCAAATTTATGTGGCTTAAAGCTTAAGAAGCTACCACTTCAACATTATAAAAGCACTAAACATCCCATCCTGAAATGACATCATGTGGAGATGGCTGCTGTGTGAACATGATCATTTGGCGTGCTGCTCAAGGTTCTCCTTCTTTGTCGCAGTCATTAGTTCCCATTAGCAGCTAGATTGAAGGCATCAATCACGGGAAGCTTGAGTATTGGGCACTGTGTGAGGCTATATGCGACATTTTCAAGCATCATTTCTTTTTGCCAATATGCTGAGATGTTTTTTAATTGTCTCCAAATATCATTGCACCAAGGGAGAACTTTCATTGTGCAATATGAAGAGAGTAAGCACATGTATCTATATGTAGGAGTAAGCATGCATGTGTTGGTGTTTCATTGCCTCTGGCAGCCCTCTCAATGCCTCGGCTCTGCTGAGGTCTGTCCAAACAAAACTGCAGCCAAACACTCCTCCCCAGCTTCACAGAACAGGAAGTGGATTGTTGTGTTTCACAGGGTGAGCCTCTGAGGCCTCAGTAGTGCTGTCTCCCACTTGTTTGGCTTTGAACCCATCATGTAGTCCAGGGCAGTCTCTGGTCCCCTTGGCTTTTCCTGGAAATCAAAGGACTGGGCAGTTTCTCTGTAGTCCATATCCCCACTCACAGAGGGAAAGTTGACGCAAGCCCTTTCTATATTTAATAACCTTTTTTCATCTAATATTAGCAGACACATTTTTAAATATGTCCAAAGGGAATAATGAATTTCACACATCAAATTCAGGGGGTGTGCTCACTTTTGTGTTCATACATTAAAAAAGCAGGGTATGAGCATACTAGAGGACTTTGCTAAAGCAGCCTAGATTCAAACTTGAGTCATTGCCATCTCTGCGCTGCTGTAACTGAACACACTGCACCAGCAGGAGCACGCTTTGGACAAAAGGAAGAAAATGTTAACAAACATGATCAGATTTTCCAATAAAATGGAACGAGTAACTAAAGATGTTAATAAAACTGTCAAACAAGTGAACGCGTCCAACATTTCCAGTATGGCTACTGGTTATGCCAAATATCCATGGAAACAAGGCAGGCTAATAGTTTCTCTTTTGTCTGTTTCTGTGCTTACTGTGAACTTAGGAGCTTGTGTAATGTTTTCCCTGCTAATTTGTGCTGAAATTTCATTCTACATATAAAAGATTTCTTTGATAATTGTAGAAACGGCTGAAATAGAAAAAGTCCTCTGGTTCCAATTTCATAAAACTGAGTACTTGTAGGTTACAAGGCTCACTTGCAAAAGTTGGTCTAACCAACAAGAGCTCTGGTTGAGGAAACAGGAAAGCTTATTTTGGACTTCACTGCCAGATGTTTCCCACTGTTTCCAATCATTGTGTTTCCAAACTGGCTACGTAGCTCTGTTTGATCACTAGTTAGGACTTTGTAGATGTTGACAGGGTCAGTTTTGAAATGACAGAACATTGGCCCTCTGTGCGAGCCATCTACATGAAATTGTTGACACCAATCTGGTCATCTGTTAAAGTACTAAACCAACAATAGTGTGACTAACAACTCCAGTCTGTATTTGTGATGTTTCTCATGGTTTGATGCTTCTTACTGAAAGGTCTCTTGTTGCCATGCGGCTGAGCAGAGATTCAAAGTGGGCGTTGGGGCAGACTCGACTCCAAAGTTTCCCTGCAGCACTGAAAGATTAATTTCCCCTGATAAGTGGGTGCCCTCATGAAGAGGATTGCTGTCAAGACTGTCTGGCTGAAAGTGGATGGGTTGAGGAGCCAAATGACTATATGCACAGCTGCTCTCAAACAGCGGGGCTCCGACTCATCCATCAGGTGCATCGCTAACTCATCCCCACTCAGATTGCACCAACAAAACCAGTCCTCTCATCTGGACTCAGTGCAGAAATGTTTCTTGGTTTGTCCTTGCAGGCCTGGGGTGTTGCTGTCCAATGTTAAGGTACAGTGTGTACGAATTAGCGGCATTTATTAGAAGAGACATGGAATATCATATTCATATGTTCAAATCAGTGTATAATCACCTGAATATGAAAACTTTTTGGGGTTTGTTAACTTAGAATGAGCCTTTATAGCTACGTAGGAGTAGGACCACTTCCATGGAGGCCGCCATCTTGCACTGCCATGTTTCTACTGTAGCACAGAATGGACAAACTAGTAATGTACGCGTTTTTGTATTTAGTTAGTGGCTACGTGAAGTGCACAAATTTGAAGGGGAAGAAGAACAAAGTGGTTGTATGCACGAAAGAATTTGGATTGTTTGACGTTTTTGATGATAAAAACTTGACAAATGGAGGATCATACTTATCCTGCATCCCAGGAGCTTCTTGTCCTTTGAGGCCACCGTCGCTTCACCTACGGGAGGGTTGAGCAGGGGAGCATCTCAATCTAGAATCTATCCGCTAGATATCTCTAAATATCTGTATGGATAATCCTGTGCATAGTTTTTATTTGAATATGAAACAGGCTGAAATGAAAAACAGATGTCTATTTGTGGTTTATAAAAGTTAAACAAACCATCAGCAACAAGTTTGACTATTTCTGTGTGGTTAAATTTAACGCCTTCGGTTTGGTGTCATCTTTGAGCTTCATAATGCCACTTCAGAAGTGACATCACTAAAACTACGTCTGTGTTTTATACGGTCTATGGTGAAAAGGTGACAATACTTTTGGGGCGTGGCGTCCTGTCATTCCGTCCTGTAACAAGTCCCAGTCTCCAAAGAGAGGGATGTTATGACGCATGACTCCGAGGTCCAAATATGGTCACTTCTGGATCCAGAAAAACAGGATGATGGACAGCCATGATGGTTTTGAAAAAAAAGGTTTCATGGGTTAAGTCATGGTGGAAACCTTGACATGATTTCAAGTCTGTGATTTACACACTTACTCAGAGCTCTTCAAACCCTGCGTAAGCAATTACAACTCAGTAATGAAGAGACACAGGGGCTGGCAGATTAAGCTCTTACTCTTTTAATGCAAAGTTGCCTCGGGATAATTAGGGTAATGTGTACTACCGGAGTATTCCTGAAGAGAACTGAGAAAGCATCTGCAGGGATCAAAAGCAGGGCAGTGTTTTATCTCCAACAAGTACTTCACCAGCTGCTCTCATTTCCCAGACCCCTTTTTCTCTTCACGTTGCAGAGGGAAACAAACAGGGCGGAGCAGAAGCCTGATAACACATTCCTTCATGTCTTAGCTTGTCTCAACACCCCCTTTTTGTCCTTCCGCTATCCTCCCCCTCCTCCTCTGTTCCTCATGTAGCTTTTGTAGTCTAGATGATGTGGCATTGGGGATCCAAGGTCTGTGTCTGCAGTCATCTGTGACAGCACACAGATCAAGGAGCTCTCCCTCAGGTGTAATGTGATGCGGTTCTGTCAGCCAGAGATGTCAGAGTGGTCGCTTTGGAGTCGCACAGCAAGAGCAGAAAGTTTTGTTCAACATTTTGTCCTTGATCTGTCTTGTGTTGCTCCCACAGTCTCTACAAATAGTTTAAATGTCTGTCGTATAGAGTTCAAAAACAGTTGACAGAGTGAGTGCCGCTGCATGACGAGTGAAATCACGCTCAATGATAAAGTTGATTTTTCTTCTAAGTTTTTTTGTTTGCTTGTTTCCCAACAGAGATGGCAGCCATCCGGAAAAAGCTGGTGATTGTCGGGGATGGAGCTTGTGGGAAAACATGTCTCCTCATTGTTTTCAGTAAAGACCAGTTTCCTGAAGTCTACGTCCCCACAGTGTTTGAGAACTACATCGCTGATATTGAAGTTGACGGCAAACAGGTTTGTACATTTGACGAGCAGTCTGGAAATGTTTGTCTGAAACCCTCTGCACTGATGTCATAAACAAACACTTTATTTAGCTCCGCCCACTTTAGTTACAGTTTGTTAGGCCTGTCAAGTGTCATGTTCTTGATACTGTATTTTTTTACTTATTTATTTATGATCATTTTCTCATTTTAACATCCCACCAAAGAAATAAGCACACAATACAATGCAGCAGTTTGAGACTAAAGATGCAAACATTGCACATACCTGTGGTATTCTCATCAGTGACATCACCCATTGGATGTTTTAAAGCCCAGCAATGGCAGGCGCCATGTTGGAAATGCTGTCTCAATTTAACCAAAGATCAACCTAAACATAGGGAAAGAGGTGGAGCTGATTTTTTAAAAATTTCTCCCGGTCAGTAGTGCTGTTAGAGACCTCCTGCTGCAGTGTGAGCTCCGTACACTGCACACATTTGGGCCCTAAGATAAATGGTTGATGGTGAATAGAGGGTATGAGCACTAAATAAAGAGTGACTTGAGATGCATCCAGAGTTCTGAAACCATCAAAGTCTCACTCAGAAGTATGTGTAACATCTTGAATCTGAGTCACAAGGAGCCGGTCAGCAATGGACCAGTCTTTGCTGCAGATGGTTTGTTATGTCGAAGGATTTTGTTCTCTTGAGCCGACCACCGCTGCGGGATCAGTACTTGGCAAAACAGGAAATGACTCTACTTCCAAGCTTCCTGTTCAGACAAGGAACAGCCATGTCTCCTGGCAGTCCCCCTCCTCATATTAAGACCCCCGCCACCACCACCACTGCCTCCTCCTGCCTGATAAACGTCTCTCATTTCCTGCGCTGGTGGTAATCAGAGTGGGGGTGGCAAGGGGGGGTTAACTGTTGTTTTCTGCACCGGAAATATGAAGTTAGGGGTCTGCGATAGACCTCTGATAAGGGGGGATAATTCTGGTTAAGATATGATTGTCAGCCTGCCTTAAGTTCTCCCTCCTTCATCTTTCAGAAGGCCACTGCCCTCATGAGAATTGGCCTATTATACAACCAGCTGGATTTTGTTCTCAGACCCTAAATTGAAGTCCCCCGCTCTCCCCTCTGGAGAGTAAAAACATTTCTATCCCTCACCTTCAGAGGATTGGGCGGACTGTAAAAATAGCTGTTTTCCCCCTCTTCCTCTTCCTCCCCAAAGTCTTCAGCCTACAAAAAGGTCCGGTGGGAATGTAATCACTCCGCTTGCTCATGCAATCTCACCAGTGTGCGGCCACCCCCCACCCTCTGCCTCTGCAAACCTCTATTTTGGGACCGTTGACTGATGCATGCGCTCTCTGCAGGCTCACTAGCCTCTACTGTCATTCAGCGAAGTTACAGGATTCAAACTTTTGAAATCTTCCCCTCTTCCCTGAACACACTGAGTCAGCTACAGAGCCGAGCAAAGCCTGGCTGTTAATGTCTGCTCAGGGACAGGAGGTATCTGGATGGATGCTCGCTAATCTCCCACTTTTCCTAATTGAATTAATCAGCGGTGTGATGGGATGAGGCCATTCCGAGAGTTCATTTCCACAACACAGACAACATTACAGACAGGAAGCTGATTAGTTTTAAGCTGTTGTGGTGATGAGAAGCAAATATCCGAAACATGAATTCAAAGAAGGAAAGCAGCTGTTTTTAGTATTCAAAACATAAGTTATGATCAATATGCAAGGTATGTGTGCTAACAGAAGATTAATGTTTGGAGGTTAAGTAATTGTTACATTATTAACTTCCTGGTATGTGAAGTATTGCCCGCTGAGAAAATAACTCACATGCCTCAGGCTCATACGTCATACTGTCAGGATCTACAGGCTCTCAGAGGATGAGAAATAAACCTGATCACTAATGGTGTAACGACATGTGAATGTCAGTTTGTGTATTCATGTGGATCACCTTATGGTGCACAAATCTTTAAGCTATGAAATCTAAAGCTTTTGTGATATTTAGGATGTATTGTAACTGTTCAGATTTGTCTTTAACTCCAATGTTCTTTATTCCATTTCTGATCTACCTTGAGCATACAGTGCAGTGCTTTGATACTGTTGTGGTTTCAGCATTGTTTAAATAGACATTTATGAATCAAGTTCATTGGGATCAGTTAGCAGAATTACATCAGATTGTGACCTGTGCTTTAAGTCAAAAGGATAAGTGCCTGTACTCCTCATATTCACTTGTTAGTGTGTCTATTATGTTGACCATAGATTGTATAAAAAATAGACGTAGTATCAGTGATGTCACCCTTCTGTTCCGGAAGCGCTGTTTTAAAGACTATTGTTGGCAGGTGCCATATTGGAAATGCTGAACTCAACAAAACGTCTGTGGAGCTAGTTTGAGATAAAGAGGCGGACCTTTAGCCTTTTCGCTAACAGCTACAGGGTGCTCGCCTGTAAATCAAGTCATCCATGCCCTTATTTGGGCAAAACGTTCCATCCATCCATCTTCTTCTGCTTATCCGGGTCCGGGTCGCAGGGGCAGCAGCCTCAGCAGAGAAGCCCAGACACTCCTCTACCCGGCCACTTCCACCAGCTCTTCTGGGAGGATACTGAGGTGCTCCCAGGCCAGCTGAGAGACATAGTCTCGCCAGCGTGTCCTGGGCCTTCCCCGTGGCCTCCTCCCAGTCGGACATGCCCGAAACACCTCCCCAGGGAGACATCCAGGAGGCATGCTGACCAGATGCCCGAACCACCTCATCTGGCTCCTCTCGATCCGGAAGAGCAGGGGCTCTACTTTGAGCCTCTCCCGGATGTCCGAGCTCCTGACCCTATCTCTAAGGCTGAGCCCAGCTACCCTGCGGAGAAAGCTTATTTCGGCCGCTTGTATTCGCGATCTTGTTCTTTCGGTCACTACCCACAGCTCGTGACCATAGGTGAGGGTGGGAACGTAAATTGACCGGTAAATTGAGAGCTTTGCCTTCTGGCTCAGCTCTCTCTTCACCACGACAGACCGGTACAGCGCCCGCATCACTGCAGACGCAGAACCGTACCAGAACCAAACCAGAGCCGAACCAGACTTGAACCAGAATCGAACCAGAACAGAACCGAACCATACCAGAACAGAACCAGAACAGAACCAGAACAGAACCAGAACAGAACCAGAACCAACTCAGGTAAACAGAAACAGAACCAACTCAAGCAAACAGAACCAGAACCAAACTCAAGCAAACAGAACCAGAACCAAACTCAAGCAAACATTATTAATGTCCTCAGGTTGGCATTGAGAAAAATCAGATGCCTCAGCTTGGATGGGCTGATCCGATTTCTCCTCTCAGTGAGTATTTGCCCGGTCTTCAAGAATACTCTCTCTGAAGAAACAGATGAAGCCAGGATAGACAGCCTCCCCTCCATCACCTGTATCCTATATCCTCACATATGATTGGCCGCATGGCCACCATGCTGACCAATCAAAACAAAGTTCTGCTGTGAGCAGAGCTGGGGCTGAGCACTGTGAGAGCTAAGCAGCGAAAGGAAATATACTGGGAGCCGGCTCTCTCTTGATGCGAGCTCTTCTGATTCACTATAAAGCATCGGCTCTCAGAGCCGCAGCTTTTGATCATAACACATCACTAATGTGCTTAATCTGTGTTACAATTATGGGGGGGCCATGGACAATTTTCTCACCTGTAAGGGGTCCCTGGCTGCAAAAAGTTTCAGAACCCCTGCTCTAGCTAGCAGGAGTGCAAACTCCCGATAGTGAAAACAAACGGAACAAAAAGAGCGACACAGCTGCACAGAAACTCCACATTGTAGACATCGCTGATCATAATGGACATCGCCATGCAGGAAGAAAGTTTACATTTTTTTAAATATCTGAGAGATCTTCAAATACAGAGTGCAGAGAGTCTTTAAACCGGTGCGATTTTTTCAGAGTTTACGGTAACTCAAATAAAAAAAAAGTGACATTTGCTTTGTTTTATATCGACCACTTAGCAGGATGAATATCAGGATTAAGCAGGTATATTTTGAGTCTGAGTTGAGTTGAGAAACATTTGTGGCCATTTTTGTCATTCAGATCTATTTAGGTCATTAATGCACTGATCCTCTTATCATTATTATTATTTAATTATTTCAATAAGGCAGCTTCCTGTTTCCTTTGCTGGCTCTTTTGTTTTTTCTTAGCTCATTTTATATTTTTTGAGAAAAGAGAAAGCTGAGATGAGAGTTGCCCATAATTGTTACTTGGTTGCACTAATAAAGTGAAGTGCTGTACATCTGTGGTTGCATTATTCTATTATCAATTTGCCATAATTTTTAAGTATGTAAGAGATGATTTCATTGATAGCCATAGACAACATGTTTTTCAATGTAGACTTCCACTGAGAAGAACATATTAGACTATTTAGGAACTAAATTATGAACTAAATTTAGACTGTCATACCAGCTTGATCATCAATGAAAATGTCCTGGAAATGTCCTGGAAAATGATCTCTGGAAAAGAGTGGGAACCCTGCCGTCCACCCCATACTCCCGGAGCACCCCCCAAAGGATACCTCGGGGGACACGGTCGTAAGCCTTCTCCAGGACCACAAAGCACATGTGGACTGGTTGGGCAAACTCCCATGCCCCCTCCAGCACCGTCCCGAGGGTGTAGAGCTGGTCCAGTGTTCCACGGCCATGACGAAAACTGCATTGTTCCTCCTGTATCCGAGGTTCAACCAACAGCCGGACTCTCCTCTCCAGCACCCTACAGTAAACTTTCCCAGGGAGGCTGAGGAGTGTGATCCCCCTATAGTTGGAACACACCCTCTGGTCCCCCTTCTCGAAAAGGGGGACCACCACACCCGTCTGCCACTCCAGAGGCACAGTCCCCGATGTCCATGCAACATTGCAGAGGCGTGTCAACCAGGACAGCCCTACAACATCCAGAGCCTTGAGGAACTCGGGCGGATCTCATCCACCCCCGGGGCCCTGCCGCTTCGGAGCTGTTTGACAGCCTCCGCGACCTCGGCCACAGTGATGAGCGAGCCCACCACCAAATCCCCTGGCTCCAGTTCCTCGTCGGAATGCATGTTGGTGGAATTGAGGAGATCCTCAAAGTATTCCTTCCACCGCCCAACTATACTCTCAGTCGAGGTCAGCAGCTCCCCATCCACACTGTAAACAGTGCGAACAAAGGGCCGATTCCCCTTCCTAAGCCGTTGGACAGTTTGCCAGAACCTCTTCGAGGCCTACTGAAAGTCTTCCTCCATGGCCTCACCAAAACTCTCCCATGCCCGAGTTTTCACCTTGGCGACCGCCCGGGAAGCAGATCATTTGGTCTGCCGGTACCTGTCAGCTGCTTCCGGAGTCCCACAAGCCAGCCACGACCTATAGGACTCCTTCTTCAGCTTGACGGCACCCTTCACCTCCGGTGTCCACCAGCAGGTTCGGGGATTACTGCGACAACTAGCACCAGCAGCCTTGCGACCGCAGCTCCGGACAGCCGCCTCAGCAATGGCAACGTTGAACCGGGCCCATTCCGACTCCATGTCCCCCGCCACCCCCGGAACGCGATCAAAGCTGTGCCGGAGGTGGAAGTTGAAAACCAGCCTGACAGGGTCCTCCGCTAGACATCCCCAGCAGACCCTCACTGTCCGTTTGGGTCTACCAGGTCTGTCCAGCATCCTCCCCCGCCACCTGATCCAACTCACCACCAGGTGGTGATCAGTTGACAGCTCTGCTCCTCTCTTCACCCGAGTGTCCACAACATACTGCCGCAGATCAGCCGATACGACTATAAAGTTGATCAGCGATCTGCGACCTAGGGTGTCCTGGTGCCACGTGCACTTGTGAACACCCTTATGTTCGAACATGGTGTTCGTTATGGACAAACTGTGACTCGCACAGAAGTCCAACAACTGAACACCGCTCGAGTTCAGATCAGGCAGGCCGTTCCTCCACGGCAAAACCTGTAAGTTTAATATCTTAAAAAATAAGCAGTTATAGAAAAATTCACCCCCTGAACAGTGTGTGCCTATAGAGAAATTAGCTATTCAGACACAAACCACTTTTTGAACCAGGCTGTAAACATGTTTACTTTAAGATCGTCTTTTTAAAAAAAAAATTACAGTTATGTTATTGGGCTTTTTGCCTTTATTTGATAGCACAGCTGAAGAGAGACAGGACATGTGGAGAGTAAAGAGTGGGGGAAGACGTACAGGAAATAGTCGCGGCCGGGAATCGAACCGGCGACCCCCTGCAACGAGGACTGTAGCCTCTGTATGTGGGGTGCTTAGACCTCTAAGCCACCAGCGACCCAAGATCGTCTTTTTTGAATGGGTGTGTATGTGGTTCCCGGAGTTTCTGCAGCCAGCCTCAAGTAGACGCTTGATGAACTGCAATTTTTAGTATTTCTGCATATGCCTCATATATTAAGACCATAGGTTGCCACTTGGTGTTAAAAACTACTTCGGAGTGTCACACAAACAGAGAACCTCTGCAACTCAGCACCACCATGCTTCTATACAATTTTCAGGCTATATAAACTATATACACTAGCTTTGGTTACTTGAAGCTCAGCAGTGTGCTATGGGTAATGTATTTTAGGTGCTATAATGAATCAACAAGAGAAACTGTGATATGTAGAGGACAGGAAAGGGTATTGGTTGCTGGTAAGAAGTCCCTGTATGCTGGAAAAGTCCCGGTACACCAAGGCATTAACATTAGTAGTGTCAGTACGGTGTACCTATTTATGGCACTGCTCTGGGCAAACTGCTAATGAGCATTTTGAGCCCTCTACATGCCCTACAAAAGTAAACATTACAACCCGTGCATAGATTAATTATTCTTATGTAGTTCTTTGAATGCCCACCACTGCGGTCCACAGGTCGGTGTCAGACAAAGCCAAAGCAAGCAGCAAAAAGAGCTTTTGTTTACATTTTCCTTGCTAACTTTATACTTTATGCTTTGTTCTCAGAGCTGCTTTAAAGCTCCTTTGAGAAATTTAAAGCTGGTTTTAAAACAGGGAGATATAAAGTAGAGCATCTAACTGATCAACAAAAACAAATGAGACAATCAGCGCTTAGATTGACTTTATCTATGAACTTACTCTTATTGCCGCAAACACAGTCAGCAGGTTGGTGTCTGACAAAGCACCCCACAGCTCGCTGCAGAAGATGCTTTTGATTACATAATTCACAGCCAAGTTTATCAATGATTATCACTATGGGTGGATAGATGTAAAGGGGTGGGTTAAGAGTTCTATGGAGGAGAAAACTACTGACTTTGTGCAGGACAGGAGCAACAATGAAATAAGACACTTCGTTAATGGGAGGCACCAAAATCAACATGGAATCAGATCACCTGAGAGGAGTTATCAGCAGGATATGAAATGGACTTAAATTAGAGATGATGTCTCTATATGGCCGACATAAGCAAACCAGTTTTGATGTTCCTCACCACTCTTACCCGGTCGGTGTCAACTGACGGTTTCACCACAAACTGCCAGAACTTTGTTTGCATTTCCTGCTGCACAGTTACACAGAGATCAGTAAGACTTTTTGTAGGAGGATACTATGTATGCAAACAAAGGACACAAAATATCATGGTGCTTTCTTTTAGCAGTGAAACATGACAGTCACTGTGAATATCTGCTAAAAATTGGTGTTTCAATAGCGTGTAGTGTATTGCCTCATCTTACTCCTACCCCCTCACAGCATTTACAGGCATTAGAATGACAGTATAGAAATTGTTGGTCTTGTCCTACATGGTTTTGTTTGCCTTTGTAGGCCATAAAGAGACACCATGGTTGATTTAAGTCTGTTACATAAACAGAAAAAAATCCTCCCAGGGGCTTTAAAGTGAGGTTTGAAATACAGTATGAAGTAACAGAATAATCAATGCACTTCCAAATCCAAGATGAAGCCACCTCCTTTTAAAAGAATAAGTTATTTGGTTGTCGAAAACTTCTCAACATCAGTTTTGGTTCTGATTTCTCACAGGTGGAGTTAGCGCTGTGGGATACTGCAGGACAGGAGGACTACGACAGATTGAGGCCCCTCTCCTACCCCGACACAGACGTCATCCTCATGTGCTTCTCCATCGACAGCCCCGACAGTTTAGGTAAGGAAGTGCTGACGCAGACAAGCCTATTTTAAAACATTTTAAGCATATAGCGTATCTTTAGCATATTTTGACAGGTTTGTCTAAATAAGATAAATACGTCTGGGTTCAGAGTATGAAACAGGGATTACGCAGTTTCAAAGTGATATTTTCCTCCTAGAATCAAGGCAGTTTCTCAGAGCTTTCCAAGCTGTTCTCAAACATCTTAATGCACTTGATGGGGAGTGGGATTAGTGCAGCTAAAAACATCTTTGCCTCAAGCAGTCTGCAGAGCAATCCATCATGAGAAGTGTTCTGCGCCGTGACTCTGCACCGCCTGTCCCCTTTTTATAGTCCTGCCCCTCCTTCCCTCTTTGTCTGGAGTGTTTCAGCTCACTCTCTCTCTCTTCCTGGACAGAAAATATCCCTGAGAAGTGGACGCCAGAGGTGAAGCATTTCTGTCCCAATGTTCCCATCATCCTTGTGGGGAACAAGAAGGACCTGAGGAACGATGAGCACACACGGAGAGAGCTGGCCAAGATGAAGCAGGTACAGAAGCCCCTGAGGGCCACTGAACAAAAGAGGGTAATCAAGGACAAGTAGGAAAGCTCCTCAATAGTCAGGCACTTACACCTGAATTATTTATGCATATATCCATAAAAAGTATTGCTTCACCGGGAGCTCAGCTTGACAATAGCCTTGCATTTAAAGCAGCTGCTTCATTTGCATGTAGCCTCAAGTAAAGGTATGGGTTACACCTGTCCTGGAAATATTTGCTGTTTCCCCTTCCCTTTGATTAAAGCCAGCTCTACATTCCGCAATCAGAGGCCAAGAGAACATAATGCTCCCTGAAGAGAACAGAACAAGTCACTCTTCTGTGTTGTTTTTAACCTCTCAGTTAGTTTACTACTCTGTAGGACCTGTCAGAATCTAGCTAAGGGCAAAGAGGTGGAGTTGACATTCACAGCGACAACACACCTGCCTGTCAGTTAAATTATGCCCCATTATGTACAACTTTAAGCCTTGGTATGATCAAAATAAATAATTTATAAACATAACATAATAACAAAATAAGATCGAGGGACTAAAGTATGTTTTGAATCAGGCTTTAAGTATTGTTAGAATTTTTTTTTATGAGCTCTGAAGGGAATACCTTGCCTTAGAGTCTGCCTCCAATGGACACTTGTGGAACTGCAGTATAGTATAGTGTAGACAGACAGACAGACAGACAGACAGACAGACAGACAGACAGACAGACAGACAGACAGACAGACAGACAGACAGACAGACAGAGTATTAATGCACTCTTTCTTGGACCACAAGTAAGGGATAATGTATAGTGAGCAGGTGGTTATGCCAAATAGAATCCCAACAAGGTGAGACAAGACCCTGATGCAAAGCTAAGGGGTCTTGTCCACTCTGAAAAGTGCCACACATCAAAGCACTAAATCCGTAAAGAAAATTAGAAACCTTGAAAACGCTTTTAAGATTGACAGACATCAATGAATGTCAAGCCACTGATAGAAAATTAAAATAATCTGACAAAATATTGAACATTAATTAGAATGACATCCCTCTCTGCCTTCCCTTTAACTTTTTACACCTCCCAGTCATTGAGAGCTAATCTCCCCTGAGGAAAAAACAGTGACAGCTTTTTAAAAGGCTGTTAAAGGCCTTCTCACTCATACAATGATGACAGCAGCTTATTAGTTTACATCATCACAGAATGGCACATCACACCCCCAAGGCTGTCTCTTTGGTCTGGCTCCACGCCCAACTGATGATACAGATGTTTGACCAAATCTCTCCAGCTCTGTCAGACAGCTTCAGCTTTTTCTTTATTCAGAAATCAGGACTGATTGACATTAAATGTTTGTGAGCCAGGATGGTTGATAAAGTCGTTTGCTTTAGCCCTGATTCAAAGTTTTATTGTAATTTTAATGCAGATATTTGAATTGTAAGGGAACTGTTACAAACTTCCCCTGGAAGAAGATGGGCTTAACATGTTAGGCTTTTCTAATTTTAATTATCCCTTAAATATTCAATATTTTCTCACTGTGTTGTGTAGTGTATGTCAATTATCATTTGCTGTTGAAAACAATGGCAAAAAGAAAAAACAAAGTTGGTCAAAGTCAAAGAAATTATTTTACAACTGGATTTTTAGTCAAACTAATAATCCAAAACAGAAATTTATTAAATTAACTGACAAACAAGAGCAGCAAATGTATCACTTGAGACTCAAACCAAAGATATTTTAGGCATTTTGTTTGTTGGTATTCTGTTAATTAATTAATTAATTAATTAATTAATTAATTAATTAATTAATTAATTAATTAATTAATTAATTAATTAATTAATTAGTTAATTAATTAGTTTATTAATTAATTAATTGTTACAGCTGTAAAAAGGGAAAGAAAAAAATTAACAGCTCCCTGAGTATCAATATTTTCTGTAGACCTGCTGCTAAAATATTACCTCATCCCTAAGTACTTAAGTCTTACTATCTGAGGGTAGTTGAACCTGAATCTGCGGTGAAAAATAACATTTATAAACAACCAAAGCACATAATAGACCTCAAATTTGAAGCTGTAAAAACTGTGGAAACAACAAAAAGTGAGACTTATGTTTAATTTCTGAATACTTTGAACTTGTCCATCAAAATGTGTCTGTATTTACATCAAATTTATATTTGTTTGACAACCCTACTTTTTTGTAGTCCTCTTTTTGTTTTTGTACAGATTAATGTGGCAGGATAATGACACATGCTGTTCGATTATTGCCAAAAATGTGGTTTTCAGAAAAAAGAAAAATACAAAAATATGCAACAGCCCCTCTACATAAGACTACTTCTAATTAACTTTCACATGGTTCCAAACAGTAATCCCTGACCTCTTCTCTGTGCAGGAGCCGGTGAAGACAGATGAAGGCAGAGACATGGCCTGCAGGATCAGTGCTTTTGGCTACCTGGAGTGCTCTGCTAAGACGAAAGACGGTGTGCGGGAAGTGTTTGAAATGGCCACTAGGGCGGCGCTGGAGGTCCCCAAGAGAAAGAAGAGAGGCGGATGTACGCTGCTGTGAGAAGTCTGGACACCGTCAAACCAACTGACCAATTAGAGCAAAACAACACACATGGACAGCACCGACCCTCGACCAAATTGTCTCTTCTCATATCTTACAATGGCGTTCAGACGGCTGATGAATCAAACAAACCTGAAACAGAAAATGGATTTTGTCTATAATACAGCTGTTTTTAGAAATCGTTGTTGAAAGTTGTTGATTTTTTTTTTTCCTTTAAAATCTGTCCTTACACTTTGAATGTTTTCCTACATGTTTCTCTTTATATTTGTAACGTAATATGGAGTTATCCAAGCACATGTTTGTATCCACTATTGTTGTTCATGAGCTCGGGCGAGCAGCATTTTATTTAGCTTGTATGAAGTGTTTATGAGTGTCAACAGTCCAGACTGTCCTGTGAGTATAAGCTCTGTTAATCATGCTAGCATAATAATGGAAAATGAAAGATGAAGTTTTTAACCACATGTTGGTGCCTTTTTGTTTTTACACCAGTCTTTGTCTCGTGTTTGTCAGCTTGCTTACATTTCAGCTATGGGCTATCCATTATGTTGTGCCTCTTTTGTACAGCATAAAACCGGAGGTGACATGACTCGGGATTTACTGCTTTTCAAGCACAAACATGAGTCATTTATTTTTCAAGATGCCACTGCTTTCCTTTCACAGACGAGTCACAGTGCTTATTACAACCGAAGTACAGGGCTCTGTTTCAACCTATTCATATAAAAAATTGTGACTTGCACTTTTCTAACTGTTTCGTGGTGCACATATGAAACATCGAGATGAGAAGGCATTCGATAAGTGTTATGGGTCAGAGCAATTTTTCATGAAGATGTTTTTTATTTCAATGCGATTAGTCATTTAACCATTTACGGAAACATGGAAGTTAACAGCTTTGCTTTGAATCCATGTTGTACCTAGCAAAAACCTTTATCAAGACCTTTGTCTGGCAGTTGGCTGGTTGATGCTTCTTTTCAGGAAATGTTGGACTTACTGCAAAAGCTAAAATGCTGCCTTTTTTTGAAAATTGATTTGTTACAAGTCAGTGCAAAAAAGACTGGGTTATGGCCCAAATGTTTTTAAACACACTAATTTCTGTAGCCCTTACTTTTCTGTAAAGCTACATGCATTCATTGTATTGATTAACTGAGGGTAATAAAAACCAATAGACCAATACATAGACAAATTATGAGTGTTATAGAGATGGTGTCTCTAGCTTGAATAACAAAAAAGTGACATGGCATTTTAAATCACATTTTCCAACTAAGTAAAGTAGGATCGTCAATACAATGTTGTCCCAACTGAGTAAAAAGTGTAACAGCCAACCCCGGTCTTCCCTACAACCTGGAGTATTTCCAAGTATTGATTACTCCTCAGATACCAGAGTGATAAAATGTAATTATATATGATATTGTTGGACAAACACTTACATTAGACATTTGGCTAGTAATTACTAACACAACAGTCACTGTTACAACCACACTGTTGTGAATATATCTGGAAGTGGTGGATATTCTGGGGGCTAATTTGGTAATTGTTTTCAATAATCCCTGTTTCTTTACACAGAATTTTATTGTTTCTGAAAAATTCTTCTTATATTTTTGGCATAAAACAAAAGCTATTTTCATTCAAGATACAGACGGTAACTGTCTCTGTAAGGTGACAAACAGTCATCAAGGGTTGAGCTTCACTTTTAGTATAAGATCAGATTTTCACATTCATCCTTCCTAACCATGTCTAGTCTGTGCAGCAGACCAGGAGGGTCGGATTGAAACATATCAACAAACTCACAAATCCAACGTGACTGAATGTGACAGCTGGAGCAGAAATCGCGACCTCTCCTGTTTGATAATCATCAAAGGCTGAGTTCTGCTTCTGCGGAAGGTGATATGATCGTGACTCTATTGGAATCCCTGTGTGTCAGACCGATTAGCCCGCTCCTTGAAATCAGGTCTTTTAAGAGCTGGTAGCTCCTTAACGATGATGTTTCCTGTCGGACGACATTCTTATATGTTTTAGAGATACTGGTTTGTGTGTGAGGAGTTTGTTTGGTGCCTCCTCCGTTCTGGTGTGCCTTCTTTAGTTGTTTTCTCCCACACCAGGTGGACCAGTTTCTGATCTCAAATTGATACTGGCTGATTACTTTTAGAGCAAGATGACCCACAAAGCTTAGTTATTTACAGTGCTTTAATAGCAGGTGGGATTACACAAAATGTTCCTCCGTTGTTACCTGTAGAGCAAGTGAAATCTATTAATTTAGTCTTTTCTTTGTTATGTTGTTGTGGGGAAGAAAACATTGATTTTACGTCATATGAGCAGATCATCATTTTCCCTTAGACTGAACTTTAGCAGCTTTTCGGAGACATTTAGAGCTCCCTGGGTCCTGTGTTCTTTAACATTTTAAGCGATCAATAAGGGCTATCCTTGCTGTTCAAAATGTTAAAAAGAAAAGGAGAGAGTGGCAAAAAGTACTTTGTGGAGACATGCATGTGTAAAGTAAAACAAGCTGAGTTTTACGCCAATTTGAAGATGTGGGTTTCAAGAGGCATAACTTTAGTAAGACCTCAGGGGGGGGTGCTGGGAAAATAAAACCTTTGATACTCCTTAATGTGTCATATTTGGAAGATATTGCGCTTGGGAACAATAGCCTTTGGAGCATAGATGTGCTCCCCTCAGAGACTGCCCGTTAGACTTCATAATTGTAATAATTTCAAGTTCGACCTGGTAATACAATTCCTTCATATACAAAACTTGAAAAACCCAGCAAGTTCCTCACACAGACTTTCAATAGCCCCCCTTCTTTCTGCCTCTGTTGCTTGTGTGTCCTGTACATGTTATCAACTGCATGTTGCTGTCTGTGTAGAGGAGAGTGGATGTTAAAAGAGTATCTTCAGTGTTGCATGAGACATTTTTGTAAGGCCAATAAAGGCATCAAACCTACTACCTGGCAGGATGTGCATTGACTTATTTTGGCCAAGCACATCTTCCTTAGGGAGGGGGGGAGGGATGTGGTGGAGAAGCTACAACTCAACAAACAGGATCAGCACAGCTGAGATGATTTCTGGGCATTCATTACAGTCACACGCAAACACTACAGTAATGTTGTTACCTCAGATCTTTATAGTATGGATATTATGTGCTAACTTGTGACTTTGTGCATCATACTAGACAACAAGCACACTGACCGAGTGAAGAGTTGTAGATGCGTATAACCTCATGAAAACCTAGAGTTTTAGGCCTTGAGGTGTCTTGATGTTTCGTGCGTCTCAACTAGCTGAAGGCCAAGGAATGAGATCAGCAGAGATGGTTGATTAACCGTCTCCTCTAGAAGCACAGCTAAATGATGAGAGCACTCCCATAGAGCAGCAGAAGGTCTAAAGTCAAACATGCAAGCTTGTACAATACTGTTAATGTTGCAGAAGTTGTCCTTATGGTGCCGATGCATGCACGAGAAAACTGTTGGCCTATACACACAAGCACTACACGACACTACACTACACACGTCTTTGGGAACAGCTTCTGCTCAGTGTTATGTTTTTCTTTCTTTTCTTCTCTGGAAGTATTTGAAGTATCATATCCAGATTTATATAAAAGCTCATTGTAATAATGCTTTGTAAACAGGAAGTGTTGTAGTCAATGTTTGATCTAAAGTGAACATGAACATTGTTAATAAACTATTTTTGAGACAAGAACAATCTGGCTTCCTCGCTCAGTTCTTGATGTCATCTGTTGCATGCGATAAAATGAAAGATGAGTGCACCACAGTATGATTTGAAAATTAAGTTTATTTTGTCAGGCTTCAACTGCAGTCTGAAAGAATCTCATGAAACAAAGATACTAACTTATTAGGTGGAAACAGCGGGATGAATTCCTGAGAAGTGCAAGCTACTTCTTTTCTTGTACAAAAAAGAGCGACAGGTTGTGTGCAGCAACATTCACGCTGATCAGCTCGGCTGCACTTTTTAAAAAGCAAATAAAGAGACAAAGTAAGACAATTTCAGTGTTATCATGAAAAACAGAGCACAGCTTCATCGCACCAAAAAATGCAAACTGCTCTTAGAAAAGTTCATGAAAGGATATTTTCTGAAATGACAGATGTCAGTGTTGTGTTGAAAGACAAAAGAGGAAAAATGAATGCTGAAAAGTTGCTACGCTTCTTTATGTTTGCGTCTTTGATTTGTTGAAAATTTCACTGAAAATGGTGCCTTGCTTGAGAAAGATGTTTGATGGTGATTTCACTGCTCAATTTTCCACTCGAGGTCCTTCTGGAGGGGATTCTCATCTGACTCTGGATCTACAGCAAACACACAAAGATAGTTTCTCACAGTTTCTCTCTAAGATTATTTTGTGCATATATAAGCTGAGACAAACATCCAGTTGTGACTGGGCCCGGCTGATCAAAACTTCCAATCTGTATAAAAAATGCTCAGGATTTTGTGATCCACTTTTTTCCCTACAAAAGATACCAAGGATAAAGTAATCCAGCTTACTATTACCCGGATTTTCTAAGAAAAACTTGATAAGATCAACCTAATTCAGACACAGGGGGTCGCTAAAATCCACACAAATTGAAAGTGCCTGACAATCGATCCGTTTCACACATGCTCTGCACTTCTGAACATTTTCTGACATCATCTTGAGGGCTACATGTGTGAATACAGAAAGATACATTTTCACCTTAAGTTTTTCCTGCCAGTCCCTGTAAAAAGTCTCAGTTAGCAGGTGAAAGTTAGGAACATTTACCGCCTACTCTTCACCATGGTTGTCTGTATTCTATATTTTGACAGGTTTTTTTGCACTGCAGGATCGTCGATACAATGTTAATTAACTAATTCTGAATTTGATGTTGTAGTGATAGTAACATAGCAAAAGTCACCATTCTCACTGAGAACACCCCCTTCTTCAGCTCATGTAAGGTAACTCCTCCACTTATAATGATCTAGAAAATTAGTGCATGTGTGAAAAGGGCTATACTCCAAATACTTTATATTTGATATTTACAGCTATTCCATGAATTATTATATAGGGACAAAGTCCATTTTGTAACCTAATTTATTATTATCATCTGCTAAGATGTGCGCTCTGGCTTAGGCAAATTTATGTCTTTAAATACTACTGATATACTTTTCTTTATACAGATAGTATTTTAATTTAGAATTTTAGATTTAGATTTCTATATTCATTGCCCTTACTGTCCTATCGTTGAGTACCAGGGTTCCATCAACACTTCAAATGAATTATCTTTATTTAAACTCAAAATCATTGAGAGTAAAGCCCTCATTTACAATGATGTGGAGCATATAAAAGAACAATAAAATGCATGACAAGCAAATAAAAGATAAAACCTTAAAATAATGATAATCAATTAAAAACAGACAACAATTAAAAAGTAATGTTAAAATCATTGAAAAGTAATGTTAACACAAAGTCAGTTAAAAAGTTAAAAATTAATTATTTAAAATGACTAAAAGAAACAAATGCATTAATTTTTTAAGTGCTTTGAAGTGAGTTCCATGCAGATGGTGTAAGAAAGCCAAAAGCAGATCTTCCCAGCTCTGAATTCACTCTAGGAACCTGGAGAGTAAGCCATTTAGTTGACCTTGTGTGTTGTGCTCCAGAGGACCAAACTAGCATGGAAGATAAATATGAGGGGAGCATCCCAATAAGAAAAAAATCCATATGTGTGCGAGCTCACTTTGCAATGAAACTTTCTTGAATCTTGAAATGTATGTTTTACATCCCTAATGTCCACAAAATGTACTGTCACTGTAGTAAAAACACAAGAGCTCTCAAGAGCAAAATATGTTAAAAAAATAAAAAATTATAAAAAGTCTTCAACCGTCAACAGTCATGTAGAAATATTTGCTTATCCAATTCAACTGTTATCTTCTATTTTGTTCCTGTAATCTAGCATGAATCCGGCCCTCTGCTGGGGTGATTCTGATTTCATGTATAAAAATAGTGCAACTCCTACTCTCTAGTTTTGAGCAACAGTAACTGGAGGTTTTATCCACACAACAGGCTGGATTGGTTTACCTGATCTAATCTGTTATCCGTAATCCTATCTTCCTTTTCAACAACCTGACTCTAAGATTTGATCCTATCCAGTTGCTTTAATCTGATCAGATTACTCTTGTACAACCAGGCCCAGGTGATAATCCAGCCAAGCATCACTTTTCAAATGTGATTATTTTATGGGTGTTACAGCACTTACTTCCAGAATCCACAACGATTTTCAGGGTTAACAGTGTCGCCACAAGCTCATCTTCTCCTTCTGCGTCTTCAGGGTTAAAGCCGTCGTAACCTTTCTCCTTCACACAGTAGCTGATGAACCTGCAAAAGAAACACCAACAAACAGAGCAAAAATTGAAGGCATGTGCTCATAACAAAAAAAAAAAAGGAAATCCAAAACTCCATGACAGCTGGATAAATCTTCATTCCAAAGTTGTGTGATATGCTCACTAACAGCTGATTAACAGACTGTGTGGTGAATGAGTTTCTTTCCTCGACTATCAAGAGCAAGACTGCACTTCTAATCGTATTTATCAAAGCACTAAGGCTCCTGAAATCTGCTCATCTGCTACATATCCATGTGCTGTCCGGCCTTACTCCTTCCAGAAGGGGTCCTTGTTGAGGATCACAGGGTTTCCCACCACTATCAGCAGGGACTTGGCCCTGGTCAGGGCTACGTTCAACCTCTGCAGGGTAAATAAATACACAGATGAAGAAAGGAAATCAAAAAATGTTCACAATCAGTTTGCAGGCCAAGGAGAGGGAAGTGACGAACCTTTGCATTGGACAGGAATCCAATGTTGAAGTTCATGTCCATCTTGACGTAGCTCATGCTGCTGCGGACTGCAGACACCATGATGATCTTCCTCTCTTGTCCCTGAAACTCCTCCACACACCCCACCTGATACCAAAAAGAGAAAGATACTACATTCATGCAGCTTTTTATAACAAAGCCCTCTCAAACTCTAAAAATCTCTGCACGGCGAAGACTGCACAGCTGCAAAAATAGGCATCTTTGCATTTTTTCAACATGAACTGACATATAAACAACATTTTTCAAACCTTGAGCTCTGTGAGATCGCCCCACTGCCTCAGAGCTGGAACAGATCGCAGGGCCTTTCGGATTTTCTCCACCTGCCAGGAGAGTGAGCGTGTCAGCAATGATGACTGCAAACTCTCATCTCCCACACCAATGTGCAAACTCACTTGCTTCCTGTAGGGGGCGATGATGCCGATGTCTTTTGCAGACAGTCTCGGGAGACCCTTCTTTCCTTGTGTGTCCAGCAGCTTTGTGAGGTAGTCCATCAGAGTTTCGATCTCTGACACATTGAAGAAAGACGGACTGTTGGCCTCTCGCTCGTCTTTCCCCATCACGCCATGGAAGATCACTGGGAAACCCTGTAGTCAGGTGAGAACGGGCCATCATTTCTCTGAGTGTTGTTCCTAATCTGTGCTCACTGATGACTTTTCTATCCTGGATGAAGTGTTCCTCTTTAAACTGTCATCAAAGGACTTTTCCAGTCTATCCAGATGAGAGTTTACATATTCTCCATGATCAAACTTCTGTCTCACTTTAATCCTAATGAGATTTTTTTTCCCCCATTATAAAATTGTATGTGTTGTAATGATTGTTACTTTGTTCCTCTGACAGCTCTGAGGCTGGCTTCAATTCATTAATGACACAATGGCATTGATTTCATAGTAGAATAATTATGATTAAAGGGAGTGTGCTTAAATGAAGTCAGCGACACATCCCAAAGAGAGGTAGGAAGACAATAGAAAATAAAAAGTAAAAAAAAACTAAAACTTACCTTTTTAATCTAGCTTTAATTTGGAGTAATTTATTTTTAGCCCTGGACTGCATTATTATTTTAATCATTGCTTTAACAACATTTATTTAATTATGTATTTATTTATTTATTTATTTATTTATATCTTGTATTTATTTTATCTTTTTAACTCTACCTTAATTTTAACTTTTCTTTCCACTTTTACTTATTTTATAAATTTTACTGTATTGATTGATCTTATTTTTTAAGTATTTGATTTATGACCACTTTAGGCTGCATTTTTATATGTATGAAAGGTGCTATATAAATAAAGTTGAGTTGAGTTGAGTTGAGATGAGGCAGAGAAACCCTGAATTTAAAACATAACATGTCAGAATTTTGAGTCTGAGACTGAGGAGGGAAGTCAACCCAACTCCATTCAATCTACAAATTCCCAAACATCCCCAAAAAAGCTAAAGACCCAGCTCTTTTGGGAACAACGACACACTTATGCTTGACTCTTCTCCTCTGTAGTCTGTAGTCTAGTGGTGAATGAGTAGTATGTTAGTTTGTTGCCACTGCCACAGATTATGTTAATTATAACAGCACTGATGATGCTTATATTGAGGTTTCATGAAGATGGTGATTATGTTGTTGGTGATGATAGTAGTTTAAGAAAATGTGCTTCTAAGCACCCTGTGCATGCACCTGTGTCCAGTTGGACTTGAAGCAGTTTGTGGTACTTACTCATGTTGTCCTCTCCTTTCTAGATCCTTGCTTGTGTTGTCATTACTTTCAGATGTTTGTCACTTTGGATAAAAGGGTCTGCTAAACGCAAAAAGCACTAGACCAAAGAGACAATATTTACTCTGCTGAGCAGGTAGATGGAATTGGAAAGTGTCTGTCTCTTTTGCACAGCTTTAAAGGGCACAAGTATGTTGTGAATCAGGCCAAATATGTACAAAACTCACTTAACATGTTTACAAAACTTTAATACCTTAACTTAGCCTATGATACAACTTCATAGTCTTTCACAACAACACAATACTATTGAGTACCATTAAACCTCCTGGAGTGGATCCCACTCCAGAAAACCCTGCTTCCTACACTTCCCATAATGCAACTCAACAGTTGCATTTGCTTTCTCTGCAACAAGCAAATGGAACTGGTGTAAAATTGCTGAAGTCTGGCTTTAAGAGGTGTAGTGATTGAATGAGCATTTACTTCTCAGACTGGTTTGCTGTGTATCAGGATGATACCTGTAATGAGATCTTTCCAGAAGTAAAAAAATAAAAAAAGATCTTTGTGGCCGCACCTTTTTGGGGAGGGGCCCCCAGTTGCAGTAGGTTTCACGCTCCCTCTTGTCAGCAAACTCCTGCAGCTCACCGTCGTAGAACTTCTCATTGGGGATTTTCAAGATGGCAGCATGAGACCTGAGGTGTGGAAAAAAAGGCATGAATAGTTTTAAAGAGGTAATGTAAAAACTGCAGCATTCTACAGATGTGATGTGAGAAACAGAACATTTAGACAGGCAAACCTGTAGTTTTGCAAGAGTTTGGTGACAAAGCGGTTGTCAAAGCATTGAGTGGCTTCATTTTTCTGATACAAAGTGTTTTGCTCCATCAGCCTCTCAAGCAGAGAAAGCCCTGAAGAAGATCACAGCATTACATTTAGAATCTTTAATCACAAACGAGCTTCTATCAGTAAAAACTTAATGTGGTATATACAGAAAGTAAAGCTTTTTGAGAGTTTAAAAACATGTATTCCATATTAAAATGTGATCCTTCTCGTCTCACCGAGTCCATGCTGCAGAGCCAGACGTGATCGAACGATCGGTCCCAGCTGCTTGGGGTCCCCTGCCAGCACCAGCTGACCCGTTCTCGCATTGAGCAGACCTGCAGTGAGCATCCAACCATCAGTGACAGGATTAATCAGTTTCACTACTTCTGTACATTATTATTATTTTATTTTAATTTAATTATTTATTTTTCTTGAAAGTTTATTGTATCTATTTCTATTACTTTTCTATTTTTCTAATTATTTTTATTTATTAATTTAACTTTCAATTTTTTTTATTTTGTATGTATTTATTTATTCACTTTAAATTTTTTATTTGATTTTCACTTTCCTCTTTCAAACCATGGACTTTTTATTTATTCATTTTATTTATCAAAAAACATATGTATATGAAATATTTGTGCATGAGATCTGCCTCTGAGCCTAATGGCTATATTGTTGTTTTGTGTTGTGTTGGCTGAGTCTAATAAAAAAAAAATGAGAAGAGCATCTTTAACTATTAAATTGTGGTATGTTAGGAGGGGTGATGTGGCTGAAAGTCTAGTCTCAATCTCAGTATGGAGTGTGGAAACAGACCTCTATACCTTCTGCAGTCATTAGTCAGACTTGCAAAAACAAGTGAAATTGATCAGAGCTGCAATTGCTGTGGGAATTCTGCCTTCAGATTCCTCACATTCCTGCTGCAGATCAGGTTCTGCACTATGACCAGGGAGAGGTCTGTTCAGCGTTTCAGAGGCCTGCTCGACAGACCCTCCTCCATCCTGAAACCTTGTTCTAAACAGTTATATCAAAGACAGATTACAACCACTTTGAAAAAGAGAACAGACTGTAAGACTCTGCAGGGTCTGTCACTAAACAAAACACTCAAAGAAGTGATGAGATTTTCAGGGTCTACCTGCAATAGCCATGATGCACTCCGGCTCTGCTGCCTGACCTGCTTCATCCACAAAGATGTGAGTGAAATGGCCCGTTGGTACTCCTCCAGACACCAGCCTGAAATCCGGAACACACAGAAGACGTTGTAAAATATATCATATGTGCATGAAATATGGATGAAACTGTGTAACAAAAAGTCCAAATAGTGCCAAATACTTAATTATTAGTATACCTGCAAGCAACCTACCTGCCAGCTGTGAACATAGTTGCAACAATGACTTTGTATTTCATCAGGAAAGATTTGTCTGGAAACACAAAAGCATCCTGTTCCTGGTCCCAGTTACAGTGTTTCTGGAGAAGACAAAAGATGAGCCGACACTTAAGAAATGTTTATCTAATGTCGTCTCTCTGAGGAAGAATTTAAAAAAAAGACACATTTTCCAAAACATCCATTCTCAAAGTATCTGCGTATGATATATCCTTTAGCTGGTTTAAGGCCAGATTTGTCGATGGATGTAAAACTGCCGGCTGAAGCTCACAAGTAGGTTCTTGGGGACAGTTCTGGGGTCTCGGCTGCTGGCGTAAAGACGGTAAAACTGATGAGTATCCATGTGGACCATCAGTCTCTGACAGAGGAGGTCACACGCACTGTTTGAAGGGGCACAGGCGAGGATGTGTGCTGACGGGTCTGCCCTGATGACCTGTGAACGATGATAGAGATGACAAATTAATTTCGGGACCTGTTTATGAAAAGATTTTTGTTCTTTTCTTTTACAAAGTCTGCATGTTGGATGTTTCATTGTTGTTTATACATGTTGTATTGATAAGTTAAAACAGAAGGCTACAAGTTAACTGTATCAGGCCCCTGACAGCCACTGTTAACAGGATATTTTAAGATGAAATCATCACACCTGTTATCATGAAAGGCTATCTTCCACAATACATCAACTAATCTTTGCGTCAGCTCTGAGGAAATTATGCCTCTGTTCTGTTGCTGCATGTTCTTTTATTAATGAGCAGCTCACAGCTGTACACTAGCAAATTAATTATACATGTGATCGTTTTTATTTCATGCCTGCAGCGGAAGAGAGTAAAGCAGAAACAGATGACAAAATACCTGAAAAATTAATCATGTTTGGATTAAATAAACACAAATGTAAGAAAAACATGCAGTTATTGTCGAACCTGATTTTAACACTCATATCTGCTTCCGTTTGAACAGATTTGACTGACCAAGGCACCTCAGAGGCAGCAAAGAACGTTGTGTGTTGTTCAAATCTGACTGGCAAGTAGCAACGAGACAAAGGGACATCACCTTTCTTTACGGCTAGATTTCACTACTTCAACTCCAGTAAGAAGAGCAGAACCAAAAAGAGAAGTAAAACTAGGGTGTTGATGTTAGACCTGCAACTTATTTTTAATTGATAAGATTATTATTTAATTAATTCATTAATGGAGATATTGAGACTTTTAAACGTGAACCCAAAACTTATCTATTCGGTCTGGCTTTTATGTAGAGTTTTATAATTATTTGTTTTATATTGGTTTGAATGCTGTTTTATTATTTTGTTTATTTTTAACAATTTGCTTTTTTACTATTTATCTTTTCAAATTTAATGTTAATTTTAGTGCCTTTATTTCATTTTCATCTTTTATCCTTACCATTTTTTGTATTTATTTTGACTATATACTTTTTGTTATTTTGATGCTTTTTATGCATATTTTTTGTTGTTGGTGTGCAATTTTGTTTTTAAATATGTAATATCTGTTGCCATAATTTTATTTCCTGCTTTTTTCCTGTTTTCAATTGCTGTAATACACTTTGAATTGCATTTGATTTGTATGAAAGGTGCTGTATAAATAAAGCTTGATTGAATTATCATTAAGTAGAGTAATCCGAAGTAAAAGACTGAAATATTTACAATGATGCTTCTCACACTACAGGAGGCTCACAGAAAGCTTTAAGCCATGCTGATATCTATCTGTCAAAAAGTAGCCGTTCTAGCTTGTGTTAGACTTTGGTACATATGAAATTAATTAAATGCTTTTCAGAGGTCTAACTACAGGATAAAAACAGGAATCTAAAACACTGAGTACCTGATTCATCGCTTCAACCATTGTGATCGTCTTTCCAGTTCCAGGAGGTCCGAACACAAGGTAAGGAGCAGGCTTTGATGATCCGGCTACAATGTGCTGGACTGCGGCCTTCTGCTGTGGGTTTTTTCCCACCTGACTGTTACACATCCTGTGACACATAGACTTTTATTAGTCTTTGAACATATGTAGCACACAGGCTCAAACTAGGAGGAGTTCTGATCAGATGAATGAAGAAAAACATGACATTTTGAGATGAAGAAATGTGTATGTGTACAACAAGTGGATAAAGGTTTTTTTCTCTGCAGATTGCAGTGACCTTTGTCTGGTATGTATTCCCAGAAGCAAGGCTTTGTATGCAAGTCCTCAGCCAACATGATCCCGAATGTTTTAGTATTTTCACCTGAGGCAAGTTTATTACATAAAACCAGAAACAGCTCCTCCTTCTGTTAGAACGAGTGTGGTGAAGGCTGCTGATTGTTACAAGTCCACACTCACTAATCACTGAGACCATGTTCAAGCTTCTTTGAACAAGTGCATGAGATGCAACGCTTTAAGTTGATATGGTTTGTGTGTTTTTTAGATGATACAACTTCTACATGCACTGTTATGTATGCTTTTTCATCATGTGCGTATGCACCAGACCTGAGTTTAGGCATTGGTAAATTAGCTCCTGCTGTCTCAGAAGGGAACAGCACCTCCTCCAGCTGATGTTTGACCGCCATTTCCACTGCACGATGCTGCAGCCTCAAGGTGAGCCGGTTCAGAGTAAACTCCACGTCCAACTTCATGTTGCTGACAAAAATCTGCAAAAACCTGAAAAAAAAAGAGGCGGAAAGTGGATGTTTGATGTTTTTAACACCGAGACGTTAAGTGGATACTATGCAGGTAGGTGTAGTGCAGCTCTTTACTTCTTGGAGAAGCCCAGCTTCACACTGTCCAGCTCTACTCGGTGCACATATCCACAGTACTGAGTGATCGGCTGCACAGTGTCCTCAGATCCAGACACCTTCAGACAATCTCCTCGTATGACAGACGGTCGATTCTCAGCAACCCCAGGAACCTGTGGGAGAACATCAATGCTTCTTTCAAGTATGTTTTTTAGTTCCCTCTCAGACACAGATCACAGGAGATAAGAGTCCAGGAGTACTGCTTTATAGAACAAAGGATACTAAGAGAGAAGAAACACGTTTTCAAATGACAAAACCTCCATTTGAGCTGGTAATATTTCAAACAGCAGATGTGCGCTGTGAGAACTCCTTACATTGAGAATGAGCAGCTTTTTGTTGCTCGGGTCTTTAGTCATGGTCTGATTTTTTAGGTCATACTTCCTGATGTCCACCTCCATTTGTATCTCCTCCATGTGCAGCAGGAGGTGGAATCGATCAGAGTATGTCTTCATCGTTAGGCAGGAGTTGAGGAGATTCCTGCACATACATTACACACAAAAAGTATTATGATGAGGAGACTCAGTGAAGAGACACTTCCTTGATATGAAGTAGGTGAGCTGTGAACAACTTAGCCACTCTCTCACTTCACTGGTGGAAGTCTCTGCCTGGCTTCTGCTGAGAGGTACTCCGATTCCTCCATCCTATGTTTAGCCAGCTCCTTCAGGTAATAAGGGTACCTGTACTCTTTTAATTTCACCGTCATCTGTAGAAGCTGGAAAACAGCACTGAAGAAAGAACAAAAAACAGAGATATTAGATTTATTATTGTAATCATGAGTTTGTTGATTGATCAATTTCAATTATCAAAAAAAAAAAAGATGACTACAACCACCTCCCAGATCACATTAGGTGTACAGAAACTCTTAATTTCCTGCTGCATTCTTCTGTTACCCAAAGTAAGTTGAATCAGAAAGTGTTCCTTTTTCCAGAGTCATAAAGCAATGAACAGTTCTGCAGAACAGCTGAACTATCATTGATAAAGAATGCTATTATATATCTTTAGTAGTGGGTGTAGAGAGGTGCCTCTCTCTGCCTTTATTTCCCTTATTTAGCCCAATCCGGTTGTCTGTTTTCGGCATGTACTTAAAATAAAAGTTGTAAAAATGACTCCAACTTAAACAACATTAAGAATCTTTATCCTACACAGTGAGTCTCCGGAGTCTCTATTCTGCACGTTGCTTTTAAAATCCTGTGTAAAATCTATGGATTTCTTCTTTAAAAGACTTGCATCAAGGTTCATTTCTACTAACAGTCTCTTTTTTGCAATGAGTGTTAGTAGACTCACCTCACAGGGGGGACCCCCTCCACTACCATTGTGTCCACAGGTTTGTACGTGACCATTTGAAATGGTTTGTAAGGAGACACCGGTCCGAGGTCCACAGCTAGCGGGGTCTTGGCTAATGCTTCCACCTCCCTCACGATGCAGAACGGCACAGATCCCTGCAGATCCGGGCAGAACTCAAAGTACATTGTGGCGGGGAAGTATCCATAGTGGCTGAGTGTGTATCGGACAACAACCTCATAGGATTCTCCTGTGAAAGAGAGAAATAAGAGAGTGCAGAAGACTAGCTTTCAGTGGGCTCAGTTACAAAAGAGAACAGGTGTGTTTGTTGTCTTACCAGGACAGAGGAAGAGCGGACAGGCTCTTGTCACGTTCCTCTCGTCCTTCAGAGTGAAACAGTGGAACTTGTGCAGGGCGGTGTAGTAGGTGAAGTTGATACAGTCTGTGCCCTTGTTCAAGATGTGGAACTTGATAATGAACAGCTCTCTCAGACGTTCTACGGTGAACTTGACCTTCTCAGCACTTGCAGCAGGGTCTGAAGTGATCACGATGCCCCCCTTGTCAGACGTCAACCCTATCCTTTGTTAGAGAGGAGAAAACAAGCTGGAGTTTAGTACTGTATGAGTTGGTAAAACACTGCAGATACTGTGTCAAAGAGTGATGGTGGGGCTGATCCAATGCACCAGTACATGTCAGGGCCTCTTTCCAACACGTTCTCAAAAACTATTTGCAGAATAATTACTGAAGGTTTGGAGTTCAGCACTGGAGACCTGCAGCATCTGGTGCAAGGATTCATTGTGCACAGACAGCAATATACTCTGGGTCTTCCCCAGACACCAACTATCTAACTCAGGGCTTCTGCTTTGCTTAGAATTTACTGTTGGGCTGGCGTCCCACTACTCTGCTGGCATCGGAGGTTTTTGAAGAGGTGTTAAAGAAGTGAGACAGGACCACTGTGAGGCGACAGGGCTGTTTGCACTTTTAAATGTGTGTAGGTGAAGCTCCTGCTCTGTTTGCCTCTCGTTTTTCTGCAATGTGAGATCACACACGGGACCACCAAGATTGGTGCTGCAGGATCAATATGAAAGTAAAAAGACGGAGCTTCACAACTCACAATATGACAAGATCTATAGTCAAGACATGGTCAAATGTTGGATGTCTGGTAACTGTCCCATGATACCATTAAGTCTAAGGTTCACTCAAACTCCTTCATTTTTTAAATAATCATCCCAGAGCTATATTGCATATGATTTTAAATACACATTACAAATAAATTAGAGACTCACATGTTTTTACTCAGGATAACTTATACCTACACACAAGGTGACGTTTCCAAAAGTATTTAAACACAGAGTGTATGCACCCTCATGGACGGACAGTCAATGTAAAGAGAACAGAGTGCCCCTGTAGGTGTGGGGTGTGGTGTGGTGTGGTGTGCCCTAGGGTCATCAGTAGTGTAGCCACAGTGTGGATGCGCTGGAGCTTACTTCTCAGGGTGTAGTGGTGTCCACTTAGAGGGGAAACTTTTATGTATGGGCTTGTATCTTTAACTCACAGAAAAATTCCAACTGGAGGTTTCTAAAAGCTTAACTTAAAGCGTAACTGCTTATCATGGGGCGCTGTTGGCCTAGCGGTCTCTCCCATGTACAGAGGCTTGATTCCAGCCTTGACCATTTACTGCACGTTCTCCCCCTCTCTCTACTCCCCACATTTCCTGTCTCTCTTCCGCTGCCCTATCCATTAAAGGCGGAAATGCACAAAAAATATACCTTAAAAAAAAAAACTGATTGGCACTCTTCGTTCTTAAACAAATCTAAAATGGGTCTTATTTTTGGGGTTGTTGTTTCCCACAAAGGATTAGGCCAAAGCTACCATCGTCACCAACTCTTGTTTTACCGCAATGAAGTCACCAAGGCCGAACATCCGACTTGTCCCCTGAGGGCTAAACAACGACCTGTCTCAAGGTCCACTGTCTGTGCATGAGATTGATTGCTATCCTCAGTGTTATGACAGACATGGGAGAGATGTGTTATACAAACCAATGGACCTTACGTTCGTGTCTGCGAGTTGGAGTCAGACTCCTGAGCAGCATGAAAGTCTGCTTTTAAAAAGTGCTGCACTGAATCGAGAGAGTCAGAGATGTTTCAGTTGGACTCTTGTGGTTTACATGTTTCACACCTAATCTGCAGCTGCAGGATGCACTCACCTTAGACAGGTTAACTTCTCAACAGTTGCACAGAGGTTCATCAGAATACAATGATATGTTCTTAAGAACAGTTTCCTTGAAATAAATGAATGAATATAAATAAATAAACAAAGCTTATCCTCTTTCTTTGAGCTATAAACACACATTAAAATGATACAAATGAAAATTGGATCAATTAATGATTCAAAGTACTGAATATAGAGATTTTAAGCAAGCCATAAAGATAGCATCTCGGAGGTAAGCTGGCTTCACTCAGACATTTTGGGAACAAATTCAACAGTTTCATAAACTCTCAAAATTCTCTCAACAACATGTGACCCATAACTCAGTGACATCTAACCTGACTGCTTACAAATGTTGGTATCCTGGGAGTATGAGAAGTACTTTAGCTAAATGTTGGACCTCGGAAAGGTTCAAGGTTGTTGGTTTGGAGGAGGTAGAAAATGCCTCTGATGGGAACAGAACCAGATAAGGTTGTTATGGGGGGAAGCAGCCTTGACCAGGAAGAGAGAGTTAAGGAGTATGCGTTAGGGAGTTAACTGTTTCACATCTGTGTCACACAGTGAGCTACTATCTGAGTATCACTTGTAGTTTATAGAGGCTCAAGCAGAAAGAAATTAAAGTGTGCTAGAGCATCTCAAGATATAAGAATATCATGAAAAGGGTCATTTTTTTGTAACAAATCCAAATAAGTAGATCTATATTTTCCAGCATCTCAAATGTCTGAGTTTGGCACTATTTCTTGTTGAACGGTGTGGTGAATTGTTTGTCTTTGTGTTCTAAACTTTTGGTCAAACATTATGGGAAACTTGAGGATTCAATACTGGGCTTTTGGAAATTATGACGGGCATTATTCACAGTTAGTCAACTTTTATAGCTCAAATCACAAATGATTCACCGGGAACATGTGACACACCCTAAACAGAAAGACCAGAGCAGCACAGTCTTTATTTGACGGGTTGGACTTCCCCAGAAACAGATCACACTAGGATTTGCATTTGAAGTTTCGCTTCCATTAATAACTTTGACCTGCCACTTTCAACCAGATTAAAAAAGTCCTCACATCAGGAGGAAATTAATGATACGGGGAGGGTCTTGAACAGGTCATGACAAATGTAAGGATAACCCAAGAGTCTTATAACTAGGAACATCCCTCTGTCTACATGGTGGAGCTAAGATGAGGCAGAAGAACTATTTGAGGTTTGAGGGCATCAAAAGGAGATTTCACCATTACTCAGGGAGGGACAAATATTGATATGGCAATATATATTCCTCCTGACTTGTGCAGTACTGTTATAATATAGCTGGTACTGAATATCAATAATTAAATTCATCAATAAAATATGTCTCTCTCAGGTTTCCCCTCCAGTTTTACTCACTGCATCACAACTTCATGACTCCCTGTGGTGACGCTGATGACATTAGTCATCCTGCACTTTACCCTTTAAGGACATTGTGTACTCCTGTTAATCAGATATTGTGACATACTTTTATCATTTAATGCAGAATCGCTGTGCCGTGATATTATTGTTATGGTGAGCCAAATATCAGCCCTGGATACCAACCCTTAATGATTTCACATACCCAAAAGACAGATCTGCAACATGTTGTATGCATTACCCAGGACCAGAAAACCCTGCAACAGGTGACCATAGCCTTCCAGAGCTTTACTCTCATCTACGAAGAATATGAGAAATAAGGTGCTCATGCAAACTGTGGAAAAATAGTTTATCTCAGCAATAGTCTGTTAACTCTGCAGCTGTCTGGCAACGCTCTGTACAGACAAGTCATTAAAGAGAGCATGGAAGGGGCTGTGACTTGCTTTAACGATGCGATCATGTGTTGCACTTGCATATTGTTAAGTTGCAGTTAAGTAAACTTTAAGCTTGGCAGACAGATTTCATTAGTCTAGTGGGCTCTGCATCCCTTATGCAACATGACAGTGAAGCCTCTCAACTCGAAACATAAACAAAGACTTTGCACCACATTTTAACACATGTTGAAAGTGTCCCACTGTGTTCTTTAGGGCAGGGGTTCCCAAACCTTTCAGCCCATGACCCCCAAAATATAGGTGCCAAAGACTTGTGACCCCCTCAAAGGGGTTAAATGTAGCTTCATACTTCAAAATTAGTTTACCTAAATGCACATGCGGCTGTGTTTCCTGTGCTGCTATGAATTAACTTGCTACTACTGACCCTTTTGTTAATGAACTGTTAGCTAACCCTAACTTTAAGAGTCATCTGGCAACATAGAAAGGCAGAAAACTAATGACATGTACTTATTTGCAGGGTTTTATTTCAAATGTAATTACTATTTTTTTCTATATTTGACAATAATGGGTAAAATAAGCAAATTTAGATTACTTAAAAAAAAGAAAGACATCTTGCGACCCCCGATTGGTGTCTTGGGACCCCCCTGGGGGTCCCGACCCACACTTTAGGAACCCCTGCTTTAGGGAGTGAGGCTTTGATCAATGCATGCATGTGGTGACAAGTTAAACAAACCTACCTGTTCACCCTTAACTCGTGAAGGATTTTGATAGCCATCTTTTTCTTTGGGGTCAGCACTGAGTTCAAGGGGGTTGAGGGGCCAGAGGGTGGTGCTGGGGTCTTGGATGTTTGAGGGTCCCGGGGCCTCCTCCATTGGTCACAGTACACTCGAACCTACAGAGGTGGTTTTGAATTAACATAAAACTGTTTCTTAATTCTGATGTTTTTGCAGCAGAACGCCAAACATGTTCAGCCTTGTACCCAGACAGGAAAAGGCACTGAGAAAAGAAGGCTCATCTTACCTTAGATTTAACATTTATGAAGACCGTCCCCTGTCTTATGTAAACTTTGTTGAATTTCACAAGAGCATGGAGCACATTGGAAAAGTTGGGGTCTCTTATGCCTTGTCTGAAAGCACAAACACAAAAGACGGGAGTTGGACGAAAGACAGGCACACCTGCATTAGTCTCACGCCTCCTCCCTCAGCCTACCTTCTGCCCCTAAATTCACGGTTGTATATGTCGCGGAGTTCATTCTTGCTTCTGTTGTAAGATATTCTTTCTCCCAGGATTTCAATGAAGTCTAGTCCGGATTCAAGACAGTCAATGACCGACATGTTGACGTGTTGCAGCCTGCTGTGCTGACTTGTCCACGACTGTCAAATGAGGAAGCTCTGACGACAAACTTATTTCCTGATATGTTGCAGTTTGTTTGAAAGCGGTCTGCTTGAAGGGGAATTCAACATGTAAGTTTTTTTTTGTGCGACTTTTCAGTGTAGTTGTAAAGCGTAGAAGTGAAACTGTACCAGGGAATCGGATTCTCACTTATGTTTCAGGTTAAAGTAAGAGAAAATACAATATATAAGTCTAATACTCTGTGCAGTTTCGCGCAAAATCCCAGCCATTGGACGCGCTGTAATGGTTTCAGAATAAGGAACCGTCTATAATTGTTTGACACCCCGAAAACGAAATAAAATAATACCATAAAAGAAACAGGTCGTAAAAAGAAACCACTTAAATTTGAAGTCAAATATATATATAAACCTCAAAATGTGTAGCCAAAATTAATTAATTATAATTTGGCTATTATGCCTATTACACAAAACCACACAGACAAGTTGTTGTTGACACTCCCAAGGCTCTTACATAATAACCAGCTTCAGTCATGTGTATTGCCTGAAATGAAATGGGGCTAAACCTACATAGATTTTGAGTGCATGAGTAAATAAAAGTTAACTTATGACAGAAGAGGTGTCTCGTCTTAATTTATCAACATCACTTCATGAAAAAAGAAAATTAAAAATGTAAAATACAATTAACAAAAATCTATGTCATGTAAAACTATTGTATTCATATTTAGGACTTTCCTATGTACATGAAAAATACTGATTTAAATGGTTAGTAATGGAGTTAATGATGAGATTAAAAAACAATTTATTTGGATTCTTTGGGTTCTAACACTTTT
Organism: Notolabrus celidotus; assembly: GCF_009762535.1. NCBI lineage: Eukaryota > Metazoa > Chordata > Actinopteri > Labriformes > Labridae > Notolabrus > Notolabrus celidotus. The sequence goes on along the minus strand of NC_048272.1, from coordinate 16,449,163 downwards.
GGATAATTAAATATGACTCGGGTCAAATTGACCCAGGAGCATTATTGCTGTTCCTGAGAAACGAACATAACAGGAGGGTTAAAGTCAAGATTAATTAATTTTTCTCTCTAATAATAATCCACAACTTAAAAATGTCCTGTTTCTATTAATAATTAGATACGATACAAATGAATCAGTGACTCATCATTGCTTAAGATCATATTTTTATTTCAGGAATAATAAATGTACTTACAGTTTGTATAAAAAATATAGCAAAAGCTAAAGGCAAACAGCTGTCAGGACGACATTGATACTTATCAGTCCAGGAGCAGACAGATTGTGGAGGGGTTACCACAGAAAATGTCTCTCGACAGAGGCAGGGGAACTATATCTTATGAGGGAAGACTATTTATGTTCAGTGAGTAGGAAAAGAAATATTTATGCTTTGGCATGTCCGCTGGCGAAAACCCAGCGTACAGAGGGGTGCATAAATCTTAAGACTAAAGTAAAAATTGTTAAATTTGGTGCAGTAAAGTCTCTCTCCAGTCAGTAAACATATCAAATTGCATTCACTATTTGCCCTCTGTTAATTAAACTTGTAGAGGTAATGGAAGCTCTTAAAAAATATCAGTGATGTTATATAGAGAGGGTAAGTTAGTTGCTACAAGAAAGTCAAGGTTTGTAGAACTTGCGTTCATTAGAAGCACTGAGGGTTCAGAAACTTTGTATAATATGTGAATAGCAGGTAACAACCCAGACTTCCACAGAATCACAAAAGGCATTATTTGTTAGAAAATAATAAATGTTTGCAAATCAACGAACATTACACCACCCAATGTCATTTCAAACTGAACGCATTCCAGCCTAATAAATGACACAAACTCTCACTCCCTGGAACAAAACCAAAATGTCTCTTTTTTGTACTTTATGTTGCATCACACGTTTGCACGAGCATCAGCATCTCTCCTTTTTGTTTATGTTGCAAAAGCCAACAGTGACTGTCCTCTAAGAGCCCTGCATCTCTTTGCCAATCTTGTAGCTGAGGATCTTGTTCCAGTCAATCTTGGTGCGGGTGACCGGGAGCTGTCTGCGTAAGGCTTTGAAAGTGGTGTCGGACATGGTCTGATAGTTCTCACTGATCGCCACCTGAGGAAAAAGTTAGAATGTCAGTCATGCTTTATACTGTAGCTATAAACAGCTGCCTTTCAGTGCCAGTTAACTGGGAATTTTAACAGGGAAATTGGCTTCTGAGGCTTTTAATTTAAATGTATTTGGAAAGGTGCTGCCAGTGAGGACATTGGTGATTCTCATTTATTAATTTTAGTTTTCTTTTAACCTTTTATAAAACCAGGTCTACGGTGGCTCTGAAGTGCAAATCACAACAGCAAATCAGAAAACACTACGGCAATTCAGAAAAACAAAACGGCAAATTAGAAAACACAACGGCAAATCAGAAAACACTACAGCAAATCAGAATGCACTACGGCAATTCAGAAAACACTACGACATTAACCAAACCGGAAGAAGTAGGTACCCTCAGTCCAATCAGCGACAAGTCATGTCCCCCGAGGGTACCTACTTCTTCTGGCTCGGTTAATGTAGTAGCGTTTTCTGAATTGCGGTAGTGTTTTCTGATTTGCTGTAGTGTTTTCTGATTTGCTGTTGTGTTTTCTGAATTGCTGTAGTGTTTTTTGATTTGCCGTAGTGATTCGCCCTTCAGGGCCAACATACAGGTCTCATTAAGATCACAACTCTTCTTTTACACAAGACAGCTGGCAAAGATAGCAGTCATATAAAATCACACATTAAGCAAATGCAACATGTACAACATAACACTCCTGTTTACAGATGGTCATGTATTTTAAATAGCATGTAATTTCTAATGTTTTCAAGTCTTTAATTACATTTGTTATGTCTTTTAAAATGTTTTATTTCTTGATTTTGACTTGTGCGATTTTATGAACTGCCTGTTTTACTTTGCTGCCCATGTGAAGCACTTTGTAACTTGTTTTTTGAAAAGTGCTCTAGAAATAAAATTATTATTATTTGTATTATTATTTCCTTCACATAAATGGAGGAATCTCTTTATTTTTAACCCAAACCTACCTGGTAATCGTTCTCTGCATCCTCGATAATTTTCACAAACTCCTTTGCAGTCTGGGACTCATTCTGTCAAAACAAACATTTCTGTGTTAATCATTCTGGTCAAACAAATAAAACACACATCTACATAGATAAATATGGTTATACTTCAAAAATAACATTCAATGATATTCTACTAGCTTCTGGATTATCAGAAGTAACAGTCTATAAAGTAACTACTCACAGACACAGTAAGCGCTTCCTGCACATCTTTATGGCTGACCAGCTGCACATTCCCGTCCTCATAATAATGTACCTGGGATAAACAGGTGAGAATCATAACCATAAAACAAAACTCGAAGATTTAGCTCATACTACATAAATGTGTGAAATTCTCAACACACCTGTATCTTCATGACTCCAACCACCTGAGCTGTGGACTGTGAGACACTGAATTTCCACTCAGACCGGCAGCGTCCATTCCTGGAAGCAGAAAATGTAGAAGAGCTTGAAAACTGATCACACACACTTAACTCAATAACGCCAACATTAGTCTGTGTGAATTTGATTTGCAGCTTTAAATTTAGTTCATTATCCTCCATCAGCTTACCAGAAGTTTTTAGGCTCAAACTGATGACCCTCGATGCAAGCGATAATAGTCTGCTGCCCGTCAATTGTTTTCCCATAAACCTGAAGCAGATACAACAGAATAAGTGGCTGATTCAACTCGTGTGATGCTGAACAAGACGGCTATGACTTCAGGCTCAGAAGGCGATCTTACGGTGCAAACTCCCCCCGGATAGTGATCCTTGACGTAGGCCCTCAGTGCAGTATCACAGGCATCTCTCCATGACCGCAGGGCCGACTCGCTTTCATGGGGCTGCGGGTCACTCCCTTCCTTTCTGAGGTGGTCAAACTTGAAGGACAGCTTGTTGTGTGGGTCAAAGAAGCGGCCGTTACCCAGGTCTCCATGCTCCGTAATGAGGACCTAAAGGAGAAATTAGGTATCACAAGGATAATTTGAATGAAGTACAGAACCAAAGCTGATTGGTTATGAAGAGAAGATCAAATGATTGTAAAGATAAGGTTACCTGATCATCATATCCTTCAATTTTGGCAAGGGTGAACTGATCCATGTTGTACTGAGCAAAGGCACTGTAAAGAAGAATACAACGGCATGACAGTGCATCCAGAACATCCATCTTTAACAAATAATTAAAAAAACAGAAGTGATTTAACTTACTGAGCAGCTCCCTCCCTGAGGAGTTCATCATTGTTGAGCAGTATTCGCACATCTGAAAGGAAGAATTAACATTGATGAATTGTTTCTATACAAATCAAAGTCTTAAAGATGTTTAACACAAATCAGGCTCACCATTAAAGACTTCATTGAACTCTCCTGGAGGAGCATGCAGCACAAAGTTAGCTGCAACCCGGACCTACAGACAGAAAATATAACATTATCTCTAAATTCTGTGCAGAACTTTCTTGGGTGTAGTTCCCTTCATGAATGAGTACAGTCTAATCAAACATCAGACAAATGTGCTGCATGTTTTGATTAAACAGGAAGTAGATACAATCGTGTCTGGAAACATTGAGACTTAAAAATCACCACTAGAGTGAAATAGAGAGCAGTCTGCAAACTTTTCAGCTGCAGGCTTTCTAACTCTGTTTTGGCCACTCCTTAGATGGCAGGTTGGGTATGTCTCCTAAGGGCTTTTCTTAGCAGCCTGTTTGCAAGTGTAAGCATGCAGTTTCAAAGCTCAGAGTGCAGCAGTTGAGGCGGGTACTACAGTTCTAATATGGGCACTCAGTAAGAAATGTTAGATATTTACAAACAGGCAGCAATCAAAGTGTTCTGTCAGCTAAGGAGTAGTAATATTCTCCTGTCTTCGCCACTAATGTGTGGCCTTCACAGATTTAACTACACATCACTGTCACATTGACGGGTAGCTGTGCCAGTGTTGGTGCCTGTCAGGCAGACAGGGTTTTTAGCCTCCAGGCTGAAGCTGGCAGTGACCTACAAATGGGCTGTCCAGCTGAAAGGGCAGAGGGAATAACAATGAGTAACCCACTTTAACTGTGATCTGTGAATAGTCAATCCATTCAGAGCCTTGAAAGCACTCACAGGCTCAGCTCTGAGTGTCCAGTATTCAGTTCAACACTTTTAACGTAAGAGGTGGGGGTGGGACACTGTACTGAAAAGGGAATATATATTCCCCCTGACTTCTGCAATACAATAATTGTATCCCTGATGCTGAATATCTGTAGTTTAACTTAAAAATAATGCAGCACTCAAAACGGATTTCCCTTCCAAGTTGGCTCACCACATCACTGATTCATCACTCCTCATTATCCCTAATTGATACTAATCCTTAATTTTACCTTTTAGGGGCATTGCTGTATTGTGATATATTTGTTATCTCGAGTTACCCTGAGGTTCTCATCCCCTAAAATGAAGTATACATCTTATTATGGCAAGAATGTCGTAATTCCATCATTTCATCACACCACATTGTTTACGTCTACATCAAATCTGCTGGGAGGTGTAAGCTCTTGGTTACACCATGAGCTGAAGGAATGCAAAGCAGTATTTTACAACATGTAGCAGCATGAGACAGAGGGAGCCACACAGGCCACTGCAAGCCCAAGTATCCCTGCAGAATACTGTGACCCTACAGCTACATTCACAACAGCTAAGTCCCTGTTAAGTGCATATAACACTTCTAACTTTAATATAACATGTCACCGAGATAAGTTCAGTCATCATCATGAAACTACAGTACACTGGGTGTGGGTGGTGTTGTGCTGCACTGTCATTATGCGTACTGTAAATGCAGGAAGTAGCTCCACTTCCTTTCATGCAGCTTTAGCTAACATTTATCAATTATTCCAAACTCATATTCAAGCTAAATAAGACATTAAACTCATCTGTACGCATGTGGAACGTATAAATGGTCTGTGCCAACTATCTTACATGAGGATGCTGACATTATATGTTTGTTTATAAGAACAAAATGTTAAAACTCTCAGCTGTCAAATACAACACTGGCTTAGCTAGCGCCACCGCAGCAGACACCCAACACGGCCCGCTTCAATCATGCTGTATAGGATTGATTTCCAGAAGCACTATAACTTCCAATGCATAAGTTACACCTAATACAATAGTAACAGTCTGAATTTATAATGTAATACCTTTTCTTCATCGCTGATCTCCTCGAAGTCTGCCATCTTGGCTCAGTGAAGTGTTAACAAAGCGACTGTCCGGGTTGCCAGGTTTGTATGACTCCTCCCAGAATTAAGCGCAGATTATCTGGAGACTCAAACTGTGCTGTGTTGGGTGTCGAAGAGGGAAAGGGGGCCCAGTGTTTAGACTGTCCTGGAGATACAGTGAAGAAAGTCTTAGTAGGGACAGAAATGGAAAAGATAAGTGACTCTTTCAGGGCTGAAATACGTAAAAATGTCTAAGGTGTGGAAATAATTACGTTCCTGATTGATGGATTCTCTGTTTTTTTAATAGTACTACACATGCCAAGTTGTTTCCATAACATATTTAACCCAAGAAAAAAAATTGGAAGTATTATTTGTATGTTTCTTTTACTCCCAAAATGAAGCTGAAAACATCCGAACCTGGCAACCCGGGTGCGTTCAAGCTGTATGGGGTGGATGCATACTGTAAACAGGGTGGATGGGCTAATGGGATAGACTACATTTTCACTATATTTCAAGTTTCTAATAATTTAACAATTGAACGATAAGGTTATTTTCTAAAGCGGGGCGCAGCTAACAAGAGTCATCCATATTGGTTTCGTATTGATTGAAAGCCATCTGGCTTTTAACTTGGAATAATTTCCAGCCCTGGAGGGACTGCATTATTACTTGTATTACTTTTATGACCATTGTTTTAGCATAATTTGTATCAAATTTTTTTTTATTCTATCTTTTCTTTTTTAATTATTTTATTTTATTTTATTTTATTTTATTTTATTTTATTTTATTTTATTTTATTTTATTTGTATTGTATTTATTTTATTTTATTTTATTGGATTTCAATTGATTTTAGTTAATTTTAATTTTTAAGTATTTCATATCACATTCTTCTATCTTGTTTTAGTCTAGTATCATCTTATCTGTTGCTGTTGTTTTCTGTCTCTGTTCTTTTGTGAAGCACTCCGGGCTGAATGATTGAATGTATGTAAGGGGCTATATAAATAAAAATAAGTAAAGTTGGGTGTGTTTTATGAATATGCATTTTAGTCGTTTTAATGAGTCATTCGCCATGTCAGTACCTTGGAGTGTTGATGCGACTGCTATGTAGAAGACAAAGATGAATGAGATGATTGTAACATCAACTCAACAGCAGACCTCCATTGTCAGGCCAACTCCATTGTGAGGCCAGGAAGTGCACTCAAATTACAAAATAAAAGGAGGCAGATAGTTCCAGTGTAGCGTGTTTGTCATTTAATTAAACATCACTGACTACTTGACATTATACTTCAAAATGATCTTCAAATTGTAAACATAAATATGCATGTATAGATATAGCTTTAAAGAATTATAATGTTAACCCAATAGTTACTTATCTTAACTCCATATTGATTTATTCTATAAAAACAGCAGATAAATGTTTTAGAGATCTCTGAAAAAAATCACATCGTTATACTGTTGTCAGCTAAATTTACGCTGCTATTATGCTATGAAGACCAGTGGGTTTTAAGTAAGACACAAGAACCTGAAGAACTTTACAAGAGATGAGGCCATTAAATATTATAAATTAGGCAATGTTGGTGCAGATGTAGGGCATACATTTAGAAAAATTAAGAGATGTTGAGCTTACTTTGGATTAGCATTTGAACTTACACAGCCACATCAGGCTACAACGTCATCCACCCATGGATAAAAATCCTAGACTGTACAAGGTGGAGACTGATGCCTCTAAATAGCCTATACCTTGCATATTTGTGCAAAACAATGTGAGAAGGCACGGCGCCACCCTCAAAATGACCATCTTTCCAGCAGGGGGAGATGTTTGCTCAACAAACCCTGTGACCGAAGAAGAAGTGGGGCCGCGCATGCCCAGCTGCCGTAAATGAATCCGAATTTACGTAAAAACAAACGTCTACACGTTCATTGTGAGGAGAAGCGGCCTAGCACCGAACCGACTGCGGCCTTTAGTCACAGTAAACGGAGATAAAACTCACATTGGAGGTGAGTAATGAGTCGCTCTGTTGTATTGAATGTAACAGTTGACGTTGAAAGTCTTAAAACGTGTTGAGTTGGCTTTGTATCGACAACGTCAGCTGCTGCGTTTCATTTTAACAGCTAATGCTAATGTTGTGTATTTGCTAAGACGTAGCGCTAGCGCTAGGTCGTAGCTAATATAACAATATCCTGCTGAGTGGGAGGTGTGTTGACGTGAGATACCGTGGGTTTCATTTCAAGAAGACAACTTTAACTCAAATGTGTTTAATATATGCAGCTATATTCAGGTGCTGCAGCGGGCGATAACGATACGCCATTTGCCTGCCTCACGTGAACCCCAGCCCGCTCGTAGAACGCACACCGCACGTTAAGGCGTAAAATTAAAAACAATTTTCGTATTTTAAACTAATTTTAATGAGTTTTCAAATGAAGACCGGAATCATTTTCAAAGTGGGTATTGTTTCGTTGAATAGAAGTTGAAAATCAAACAATAATGACCACTGTTGAAAACTGGTAAGAAATTTACGGTGGCCCTGAAAGACAAAACAAATTTACAAAAGATATAACACTTTTTATAAGTTGGCGACAGTTTTACATTTTGGAAAACAATTTTACATTTAAGAAAACGAATTTATAAAATCAAAAAGCTATTTTACAAGCGGTGAGACAATTTTACAAACGGCGGAACAGTTTTACCATTTCTGAAACAAACATTTATTTTTAATGGAAAATGATTGTACCAAATACCGGAAGTGATCGAGTGAGGGGTCATTTAGTTTGTTCGGATGGAGAGAAACCAAACGGAGCGACGTTTGGTACTGGTACTCAGTTTGGTACCGGATAACTAATATTAAGAAGCTCGTCAGCATCCAAAGGTTGAACAATTTTTGTTCATAGAGCAGCAAAGCTGTTACAGCACTTTAATTTTTCTACGTTAGACACTGATCCCTTTATTAAGTCTGTGGACCTTCTTGTTATTGCCTCATTGTGTGTTATTTGCCATACTTTTCATTATGTACGAATAATAGACTGTGTTGAAATGACATCTACAGGATGAGATTGGTTTTTAATTACCTTTTGTAGATTACTTTGAATGAATTGAGAACTGCCTTCACAATAATCACCTGTCCCCACTTCACCTTTTAAATGACTGTCCCCTGTCATTGGGCAAGGCAGTGTCCAATCATGGCACGCAGTCTTAATCTGACAGGGGCAGAGAAACTTGAGACCATATTCATCCCAGTCGTCTCTGTATTAGTGAGTTAAAGGCTGGTTCATGCTATGGGCACAGTAGAAAGAGAACTTTCAGGTGATGGATTTCTCTGCCACTTGAGCAGAATCATTCAGAGAAGTAGACTTAACTTGTTTGATAAAATCCTTGATTTATAAAAGAAAGAAGTGTAGTCTCTTTTTTGCCTTAATGGATCAAATAAACAGAAAAAGTCAAATAAAAAAACAGACAAATTAGTGTTTCCTGACCCTTCAATGTCATAAATGTATTTTAGACGTTGAAATTAGGTCATGAATGCTCAGATATCAACCTGCTTTCAACCAAATTTCAGTCACTGAATATCAGCTCAGAGTAAGGACAGAGTGTTTAAGTTCCTAGTACCTAGAACAAGCCTGTAATTTGTACACCTTTCTCTTTCAGACGCCCAGGGGTTTACGTAATATGTGGATACAACACTAGAGGCACCCAGGTTCAAGTTAAGGTATGTAATGAGCTTCTCCCTGTAAAGCTTTATGTAAATTACCTCCAACCATGTTTGTAAACTAACTAAAATATTTTCATTTTAATCCCAATCACTGAGGACTGTGTTTTTATAAATATTACACCTCTTTAATTTAAATTAGTTAGTTTAATTTATGACACATCTGCAACATGTATGCATTCATTAAAATGAAGACATTAAAAAATATTGACTTCTAGATAGGACAATGTTGAATTTAGTCATTTTCAAGGTGGCCAGGATTTAATTTCATCAGTGTGACTCTTCATGGATCGTGTTCACTATTTTAAAAGAAGATGATTTGAACAAATGTATTTTGGGCGACGTCTCTTCAGCTCAGCTTTGCTCTACAAACGTATGAACACATTTCTTCAACAACAACAAAAGGACAACAAATCGTATCACCTGCGCTGAGATGCTCAATAGTTTCCCAGATAGAGAAAAAAATGGATTGATGGTGTACTGCGTAACATAAAATATTTCTATGTCCGTCTCTGGTATTGTAAATATGATTGCAAGTGTAATCGCACTTTATCACGCCGCACAGACATGGCACCAGTGTTTCTGTGACATTAAATCAACCGTCTCTGAAAAACTGCAGTCCAAATTTGCGATTTCATTTTGCATCCTGCGACGTGCGACCGCCGTATCAAACTACACTTTATTAATTTTGACATCCATAACAACTTTGACATTTCTCTTTACCACTCTTGCTCAAATATTCTTCATGTGATGCTTCCTCACAGACTTGTCCTCTCTCCATAGTGACGACTCATTTCTCATCATGGAGGTGTTGCGTTAATGCCGTCCACAACGCCTATCCTTGGAGTAGTTTCTCATTTAGAAACTCGATTCGTCTTTCTAGCACATTTTACTGCATTTCCAGCTTTTTGGAGCTGTACTGTGTATCTCGTGAGGATTCATGTAGCTAAAACCATTACACAAGAAAACGGCCAATGTTGGGCCATACTAATACGTCAAAAAGATTTGCCTCTTTTTCTCGGTCCGCAACAAACAACATCAAAAACTGACGTCTGTGTGTATTTACAGAGTGTAATTTTCAGATCAGATCCTGCAAGAAAACAGGAATTGGAAAACAAGCGTGCATTTGTTTCATCAGATTTTCAAATTTGAAGACATTTCCGTCTACTGTGCTTTGTGGAATAAAGCCCACAATGGGGCCTCGTCAAACCATATTCAGTTAAGAGAGCAAAAAATGTCAGAGTACACAAACTATACTGAGCGTACGGGCGTCTAAACTTTCACACCTCTAAATAACATTTTCTTTGGCAGTTTTTTTGGGTTGTTTCTTAGACTCACTGATTCTGATTTCAGCTTATTCCAATTCTCTTTCTCTAAAGAACTAAACTATTTCTTACTACTACGTATTCAATTAAAATCTAATTTTATATTCAAACTAAAAAGTCAGAAAACGGAGTAACTTTTAATTTCCCGTATTCTTTTATATTATAATGCAATAATTTATGGTGGAGGTGTCTTTCTATATTAATTCTTGTAATTGCATTTTCTATGTTAAGTTCAGGCTCTAGAAAGATTTAGATATCTATTATTAACATTATCTTTATCCCTTTGTACCTCATTAATACATCACGTAGAAACTGAGTAGTGCTTCACTCACCAGCTGCACTCTCCCCCTGACCCCTGAGGGAATAATGAATAATCCAACAGATAACTGAAATAAGTGACTCATCAGCCTACTTCTTACTCACTAGTTTGTTCTATTTTTTTTATATCTGTCATAATTATACATTCATTTTTGATATTTCCTGCCGAGTGATACGCCTCACAGCGTGTTGACGTTTTAATCTCACGCTGAGGTTTCACCGTTGAAGTGTTCCCCAGGATATTGCAGGGGAAGTAGATATTTGAACACACTGCACTCACCCATCCCGGAGATAACTGGCTCTGATATGAACGAGTCCTCTGCACTTCCAGGGTGTTTTCGGTAGATCCACACCTTATCTTCAACGACCAGACAAAATGATTGTTCCTGGAAATGGTTTTGATCATTCTCTCTTAGGTTATGGTTTTACACAAATAGTTAGCTTGTGTGTGTGTTTGTTTTGCGTTAAAAGCATGAAATGTGCGGCTTGAGTGTGTAAATCTGAGCTCAGCACAGGATCAACTTCATTTGAGTGGACTGGCCGAGACTGAAAATCAGCCAGTCGATCAGTGCACTTCTAAATGTGAAGTTTCAGCACAGACTTAAATTAGATTATTGCTCACGACGCACACACACACGCTCAAAGTAAGACAGGGAACTTGAAGGTTTTTGAAGATTTTTGGATGTGACCAGCACCGCTTCATCCAATTTAAATATTTTCTACATTTCAAAGTGAATTTCTCCCAGAATCTCTTCTTCTGTCTGACCTTTTCTGTGACTTACATGTGCAATTTCCCCCCTCCCCAAACCTCTTGTCTTCCCAAGAAATTTCATCTCTTCTCTTAACTCACTGACATTTTCAGGAACGTGGACTGCAATTTAAAGACGCTTATTCAAAAAACAAACCAATCTTTTTCAAGCATTTGAGACGCACGAAGAAAGAAGCTAACCTTTTGGGATCCGGTCATGTCTCGCCGAAGAAGCCACAGCCCGTCACCGGGGCGTTATTCACGCACCTGCAGCAGTAATGACCCTAGAGAATTGGAGAGACGGATTTTTGTGGGGAATTTGCCGACCTCCGACATGCAAAAAAAGGATCTGGAAGAACTGTTCAGCCCATACGGGAAGATAGTCGGTCAGTAAACGAATCACACAAAATACGTTGTCAATTTTGTGTCATGACAATAACTTGAATCATGATGGTGTGTGAATGTCACAGTAAGAGTTCAAAAGTGAAGTAGATTTTCATTTCTAATATTAACTAAGTTATGAAGTCATCCTGAGTCTTGTCTTCTCATGAAATTCCAGCATGTAAACATGATTTTTTTATCCTGATCATTTCTCAAAGTGGACCTCGGTCCTGCTCAGTAGAGTTAAACTTGTCTTTGTTTGTACAACTCAAAATGTTCCTCTTCCAGGCGTGTCCATGTTTCGTGGGTTTGGATTTGTACAATTTGAACACATTGAGGAAGCCGAAGCTGCAAAGGCGGCCCAAAAGGGTCGAATATATAAAGGTTATAAAATAGGTAAGCCTTAACTGCAGTGGATGTGATTGTCTGGCTAGGAGGATAGATGGGTGGACTGGGAAGATAAAAAAAAAATACCCTCAAAGAAAAAACATATAAAAGAATACACATTTTACTGAATGTGATCTGTGGACAAAGTTCATGTATTCCAGGTAGAGTTTTATTTTTTTACACATGTATTTTATTGTTCAGATGAAGTCCTGGATTAAAATGAACTTTTGTCACATTCATGATTTAATATGCTACATCCAGTAAATGACAAACCTGCTCTAACAATGATTAAAGTGAAGCCAACATAGTCTTTGTTTTGACCTGAAGTCATCAAAATGAATTTAAGCCTTTCTGATGTTTCTCCCTTACATTCCTTTTTGTTTTGTTTTTGTTCCTCTATTGGCTGACAAAGCAAATAAACATTTGCATTATGAATTTCTGGCAAAGCCTGAACATCTGAACCCTCCTGTTACTTGTCTTGGAATCTTCTTAAACACTGATTTTGACATGTCTCTTAAATGGGCTGCTTTTGCTTTTGGGATTTCCTGAAGGCTAAATTTGAAGTTACAAATATTCTAAACATGTTCAAGCTTTTAGCCATGTAGCCAATTTTGAAGCCAAGGAAAGCATTTCTTCATCTCAAAGTCTATTTGACAGATTTGACATCTCGATTTGCTGCATTTTGATTCTCCTCCAGTTTGGATTTTCATCTCGGATATTGGAGTTACTTTCATTTCCTGCTCAGTTGCATTTGGATCGTGGAATTGTTGTCGCGGCCTCTCCATTTCTGCGTTAACGCATAACCTGATTTAACGTACATGTCACTGTTATGTTCAACGTTTGGATTGATTTATTTTCAGATGTAAATATGGCAGTGGAGCGACGGCAAGCTAAACCTCAATCCCAGCAGAGTCCCCCACGAAGGTAAAGTAACGCGAAATAGGTGTGAGCAACTACCCTCGCCTCTGTACTGAAACCATCCAAAAAGAGCGCACAACTTTGTCCTCAAATGCTATTCCCACCACTTTTTAAGAGCCGTTGATGGAAGCTACTGTACCATAGGACGCGTTTGTTATTGTTTATGGGAAATACAAAACATGATTACCAATTGACCTTTTTAAATGTGCTGAAATAAAGAAAAGAGCCATATGAATGTAAATTAGAGTGTCTGTCTCAAAGATTCATGCTCTTTGGCTTTTCTGTTGCTGCGTCCAACGTTTAATCTCAAAGCAAGAACATGCAGCTCTGATGCTGAAGGAACCGTAACGCTCGTCCAAACAGGTCACTGTCCTCCAGCACGGCTTAACACACTACAACTGAATTCAGCTTTATGTTGGAAAAGGTGATTTAAGCAAACTACGGTGCAAACAGATTCTGTAGACTAATAATCGGTTGGCAGAATTTCAGTTGGCAGAATTTCTACTCAAAACTCTGCAGAGCTCAACTTTTCATACTTGTGTTGATTTCCTGGCTTACAACCTTCTTCTTCTTCTTCCTTATATTATTTGTTGGTGAATTTACAATCTCTCGATTTTCAACCACCAGAAGAAACCACGAGTTGGATCACAAAAGGTACAGGTTATTACTCTCACTTTAACAGTGAAAGTTAATAACTTGTACATTATCTAGAGTGAAATGCACCTTTTTTTTTTTTTAAAAATCGATTTTCTGCTTGATGCGTCTGGTTCACTGAAGAACCAGTCCCGACAGCAAATTGTAGTTGAAAAGGTTCGACAGTTGATCAAGAACAACCCTGAACCGTTGAACCTGTGTATTTCTAAACAGCCTCACTTGGTTAACATCTCTATCTTGTCCACCGATGACGGGGCGTTTTCAAAAGATCGTTACAAAGGAGCTTACCGGGGTCGCCTCCTGGTTTGCTTTGTGTTTTCCCTTTGCATACACTCTAGCTCCTTTTGGTTGTGTTAGTAAATGTTCCTTTTTATAATGAAAACAGCTTAATTTCCACCTCCTGCTGTAGACCTGTCCTGTTTTAGTATTTTAGCCAAAGCTTGAACCTTCCTTTCACTAATTGATGATGTCCTCACAGGGCCCCGTATAGCAGCTATGCGGACACCAAAGAGCTCCGGCCTCGCTCACGCTCACCCGTTTATGCGCGTGAAGGACGAGATAGCCGTGATGGACGGGATTCACGTGAGCCCCGGGACAGCCGTGAGCCTCGGGACAGCCGTGAAGCAAGGGACCCAGTCAGAGAGCCGAGACCAGCTAGCCATTCTCGAGACAATGACTACCGATATCGCAGCTCAGAGAGCCGAGACAAAGACCCGCGAGAACCCAGAGAAGCCAGAGACTCCCGAGACCCCCGAGACCCCCGAGATCCTGCGTTCAGGTGAGACCTGACACTCAGTGCGTTAGCTGGATGTCCAGAGTAAGTGGTTCAATTCTTTGTCTGAACCTGCTTTGTTCTCCTTACACAGAGAGGACCTTGACCGTTACTACCGTAGCGGCAGTGGGGCAGACGAATATTACCGGAGGAAGGAAGAACCTTACAGAGACCCTTACAGAGATCCTTGGAATGGACGCCGTGAGCCTGAGGGTAGGTTTACTCTACAGTGTACAAACTGAATTTGATCTTTCACTCTTACATTTTAATAAAACGTAGCTTTCAGTGAGAAAAAAACTCTCATATCACTCTCAGAGGGTCAGGTTCTCTTACTAACACATTTAATTAGGTGATTGGTTTCCTGTTGAACCATTTTATTTAATCATCAGAATTGAAAAAGAAGGTTTGAGTCTATGAATTGTTGACATACACAGAATTTTCCAGTTGTGCAAATATTTTACAAAGTCTGGTGCTGGTTTAGCTCTGTGGCTAAATAAATCGTGCGGTTCATGTAAGGAGGCTTGCAGCGAGGAGCCTGCATTCGACTCCAGTCCCCTGCCCTCTTCCACATGTCCTCCTTCACTCTGCTTTCCTCTGTCCACAGTCCTGTCCTCTGAATGAAGGCACGAAAAGCCCAAAAATTTGGATGCTCAGTTTGTAGAGCTGGTGCCCCATGTATAGAGGATATAGTCCGCCACGCACTGGACGTAGGATCGATTCCCGATCTGAACGTGATTTGGTGCATGTCATCTCCCACTCTCTCCCCACGTCCTCTCCCTCTCTCTCAAGCTGTCCGGTCCGTTAAAGACAAAAAGGCCCAAAAATCTAAAACTGTGCCGACATTGAACTCTTTCAACACCTCTTCCACAGTTGAAGACCGCACTCGGCCCGAAGAACGTCGGCGTAACGAGTTGTATCGACAGTACTATGAAGAACTCCAGAGGCGCTATGACTCTGACCGCCCTGTGGACTGCTCTGTGATTGTCGTCAACAAGGCTCAAAAGTAAGTCCACTCTCTGCTCTCTACATGAATCAAGACATTTAAATTCTGTACATACTCGACCCGTACATGGCATGTTTTTATTTCATACTGCTCCTGTGTTTTTGTTTGTGTGTGTGTCTTTGTGTGTTTGTGCTGTTTCGAAAACAACTGTAGGGAGTATGCTGAGACGGTCGGGCGTAAGGTCCGTGATTTGGGCATGGTGGTGGATCTGATTTTCCTCAACACTGAAGTGTCACTGACCCAGGCACTGGAGGATGTTGGGAGAGCACGCACCCCCTTCGCCATCATCATTACCCAGCAGCACCAGGTCCACAGGTCCTGCACTGTCAACATCTTGTTTGGCACACCTCAAGGTAATAAAAGAGGACAGGATGCATCTGTTGGCTCATGGGAATTCTTTTTATTGAAATGGAGTATTTCAAATATGTAGCTCTCTGTGTTCCCCGCACTAACACTATTGTGTTCTTAATACTGTAGAACATCGTAACATGCCAATGCAGGATGCTATGATGCTGGTTGCCCACAACTACGACGCCTACAAAGTTGAGAACCGGGAAAAGGAGCGTGAGGAGATTGCCAGAAAGGCTGCCAAGATGGCAGACGATGTGTTGCTAAGGGAAGCTGACAGAGAAAGTCACCCCATCTCTGTGCTCACTGCCATCACACTGCTGTCTGAGAACAGGTACCTACAAGATCTCAGACTTGTTCTTTAGTTGTTTAATTTTTAAATCTGTGTAAGTCTGCTTTTGACTTAGCGTTATTTTTGTACAAATCTTCACACTTTCTGTTTGTTGGTAGATTTGTGACCCCAGAAGAACTGGACAGTCTCATTGCATACCTGAAGGATAAAAGAGGCCGGCTGCTCCGAAGCACTGCAGACCCTCTTGCAGGTAAGAGGAGGAATTTTCAAAATAAAGGATTCATGCATCTTTTCACGTTTTAAGCAGTGCTTACCTTTACGAACATTTTAGAGGGTCAGCGTAGTTACTCATCCTCTCCTCTCTGATCCTGAAGATATGCTTGCCTGTGGTGATTTTAGTAATGATTTTCTTAAAACAAAAATACTCCTTAGTTAGCTTATTTTTAATTTAAAGTGTCAGCAATCTGAGCCTTTAATTCTTCTCCATTGCCACAGTGTGTTGAGGATTGTTTTTGAAGGACACTTTTTTAACCTATGCAACTATCTATTCACAAGAACTATGTCCATCTGTCATTTTGGAATTGTGTCAGATTATTTTTGATGAGAAGCAACATACATGCTTTCTTGTTAATTCAGTCAAGTTTTTGGCAAAGCAGCAAACTCTAAACGAATCTATCTCTTTTCAGCTCCAGCAGCGGTTCACCATGACATTCCACCTTCGGCGTCAGTACTGCCTCCTGTATCCCACTCTTCTCTTGCACCCCAGCAATCCAGCCACCTTAGCCTGTCAGCTGCTGCAGCTGCCACTGCTAACCCAAGCCATCAGCAGGAGCTGCAGGCTAAAATCCTCAGCCTGTTCAACAGCGGCACGGGAGCGTCAGCAGCTCTGTCCTCCACCTCTCAGGCATCGGCCTACAGCTCCCTAGGTCCAATCCCTTCACAGAACCCACCGCCGCTCCGCCCAGCCATGACTGGCCCTCCTTCGGCACCAAGTCAGGGTTACGGTGCTCCACCAGGCCGCATACCAGTCACACAAGGTAGTCAAAGACCCCCAAGCACTGCTTCAGGAATCAATTTTGACAACCCAAGTGTACAGAAAGCATTGGACACCCTCATTCAGAGCGGACCATCTCTCAATCACCTTGTGGGCACTGCTGCTTCCCAGCAGCCGCCGCCGGCTCCCAGGCCGGCACCAAGCATGAGCCAGGTCCCGCCTATGTCTATGTACCCCCGACATTATTGAATGGTTGTAGTGAGTTAATGATCTAATGTAAGGTCCACTTTTCCCTCTGACACAATTAGCTGACCCATCAATTTTTGTGCAGTGAATTGACCTGCTGTGTAAAGGTAGCTTATAGGAATGTTTGTAAAAGCTTTTAAGTTTTTATTTTTTTCAGGATGTTGCACTTGGTTATATTTGATGACTTATTCAGACTAACTCATTGTCTGTATTTTCAATTATTAGATTCAAGATAATTCTTCAGTCTTCTTTCATGTGACTTAAACTATGAATTGTGTAAACTACAGTATGTTTTGGTTTTCAAAGGACTGCCACATTCTTTTCCAACCATGACCTGTTGTTTTATAGTTTTTCACAGTGTTCATTTTTAATTTGTAACATTTCTGTGTCGTAACGAGACATGATTAAAAACCCAAACACAATTTCTGTAATAAAATGGTATTGGTTTATTGCATTTTGTGCTGACAAATCTATAAAATGGAACGGGTATCGCCAGAAGCCATAGAGATATAAGCATTTGAAATGTAAGATAAAACTACTTTTTCCTCTTTTTAATGTACCATGAAACACAATAGAGAATAATACATGTTTTTTTATTTTAGAATATTTAACTTACACTGACACAAAAGAAACACCTCCACACTAACTGTATTTGATCTATTTACATGTAGCCCCCTCCCACCCCCGCCCCCAGCAGTTACAAGTGCACATGTACACACATACACACTCCCACAGAACTGAAAGGAACACACTACGACTTTACCTTAAGACCAGGTACAGTATCAAGGAAGAGTAATGAACAGATCTGAATGGAAAAAAAAAACATTTTTTTATATTACTGAAATTTGACACAGGTGCGTCTTTGTGTGTATGCTGTATATAATTTATATCTACATCCACTACATATTTCAAGCATCCATATAAAATGTATCCCACAACTCCTGTGAATCAGAAACAGACAGCTACACTACTCTGGAGGGGAGAACTGGTTGAACAAATTCTTAAATTTAGAGGACCTCTTGTTTTTAAGGAGAAAGCACATTTTGGGAGGTAGGGCCGCTTCAGTGGATCGGATAAAACACAGAAACGAATAGCCTCACTCTGTCAACAGGCAACAAAATATCTAATTCTATAATTATTAACATGTTTGATCAAGAAATATGAAAACTGATTTTGTAAAAATGACAGTGCAGTTTTTGTGAGCTCTTGCTCAGGACCAGTTGTTTCCTGAAATCTTAACTAAACTTGTAGGTGTCAATTAGACGCCATTTTTATTAGTATTCCACTTTGTTTTCAGGGTGAATTTTGTTACCTTTTGAACAAACCTTGGCAAAAACTTCCGAACTCTTTCTGTGGAAAGGGGGTCTAATTTATGACAAATTAAGATTTTTTTTGGTAAGTAAAACACTGAATAGACCAACAGATGTAGACTAAATGTAAGCAAATCTAAGGGCTAACAGGCGGATACACTTTAAATACTTTGGCACTTGTAATTTTCTTCATTTAAAACCACATTTCGAATCCAATAACTGATATTTTCAACACATAAAAGGTAAACAGTATTTGCTTGTCTGTGTCTAATTCACTGGAGCACACATTTGCACACTATCATATTAGTATTTAACTGAAATATACTTTGGTACTCAGTTTATCTGCAGATAATATTTGACAATGAGGACCTTTTCAAGAAATCCACCATAAAAAATAGAATCTTGTACTATCATAATATTCATCTTGGATATAATTGGCCAGTCCTAAGGAAAGAGAACAAATTTTATACTACCGAAAAAAAAATCTGATATTAACAAAATACTTTTATACCACAAACACCCAATATATTTTCAATACACCTTGTTCAGGGTAATTGCATGCATGCACTGAGTTACACAACATAACTGGAATCAGGCTCTGCTTGAACTGCATGAGTAGTCGCTTAAGTTCTTCTTATCTGACTCCCAGAGAGACGATCTTTGTGTCAATCAGGTGCAGCTGTATTAACTCCAACATCAGACACATCTGATGTGTCTGCGAAAAGAAACCGAAGGGTTCAATCTTATCTCAGCTACAGCCCTCCCTGCCTTAATCTGGGATTGTTTTGTGTTTCCTCTGAACAGGACAGCCTCCTCAACCCGGTAACAGATGTGTTTCAGAGCCCTTAATATCCACTTAAGGATGGAGACTGGGTAATGATCACCGGCAGGTTTGTCTCATGCTACAGTTGTGCAGGCGAAGGATCTGATCTAAATCATTGATCAGTTTTTGGGGGTAAGGTAAGGAGAGGGGATGTGCTGGTTTTCTAAGACGACTACCTTGTGTTGTCCAAGCAGAGCCGGTGCCAGATTTGGAAGCGCGAGTTTTATATTCTTTGATCATTTTTCAGAATTATACTGCAATCACATTTAAAATACAGAGCTGGGGTGGATTCAGTGGCTGGGATGGGAGAGGCCTGGGGATTTTTTTTTTTGGGGGGGGGGGGGCGTAGATGGGATGAGGAGAGGGTTGTGGGGGGGTGGAGGAGGGATATGGGGAAGGCTCACCTCACAGATTAAGTGACAAGCACTATTAATTTAACAGTTAATATTATTCTTTTTAAGAACTTTTGGCAAGAGAAAGTAAAGAGTGATGCATGCTTTAATGCAAGAAAATGATTAGATGTTAAAAAATCAGCAGGTAGTTTTGTGTTATTGCAGTTTCAAACTGCTGCAAGCTGATGGGAAAATTAATTCTACTTTATACAGTCTGAAGTGTCAGACCGCCACAGCTGGCTGTAATACACTCATGTGCCACCAGAGATCACTGTGGGATTGGTCTGCACAGAGCACACAAGCTCCTGCAGACTCATCCTGACACAGATTACCCCCTCAGTGTAAAGTGCTTTGCTGTCTCAGCCACATTTGGAATGAACACTGTAAATCTTTATTGTCCATAAGACCCGGTGACAAACATTCTGATGTAATACGTGACTGCTGACGCCTCTGGTATAAAAAAATAAAAATAAACACAGCATGACAAAATGAAATAAAAAGACCAATGTGAGAACAATATTGCACATAATCATACAAAACTCTAAGACTTTGCCCACAGTGATAGAACAGTGTACAACAAAAGACAACACTAGTAGGTTACAGTGTCTCTGACTTTAGTGAGATATATTTACAAAGGTGAAATGACCCTTTCTAAGGCCCAATCATTCGCAAACTCAAAGTCTCCTATTACGTTACATAAGACTACTTGAGCAAGTTGAAATATAACAAGTAACAATATAGTGAACTCATACTTTTTCTTATTTTTTGCAGAAGACTTGTTTTCAAGGTGTAGCCATGTCACCAACCGATCGGCAGACACATCCCAATTCTCAAAGCGGTGACTCAGCGAGAACATTTGACAACCTTTCACCCCACTCTGCACCTTGAACATGTAAGTCATCACTATAAGAAACCACTGAAACAAATATTGCCACATAGTACCATGCAAACAGCAATTATAAAACATTTATAATTCAATAAATAAATTCATTTCCAATAAACTTCTCCAATAAACATCAGATATCTTCTCTTTTTGAATAAATTTAAAAGGCTCAGATGATGCAGGCAATGTTTGTGGAGACAATCCCAAAATAGCCGTGTTCTTCTAAAAACTTATGTGAGCTCGAAACAACCCCTCTGTCAGAGATACTAAAGGAAATCTTCAACACTTGGCACCCTAAAATCTTAGAAAACGAGGAGTGGCTACTTCTGAAGTGTCTTAGGTAGATGTGTTAGAAAATTTGCGCAGAGTAACATTTATCCGATAAACAATAATCTCATTTAAACAGGTTTTGAGGTTTCTTTAAGTAAACTCTGTAAATCACTCATCTAGAATCTTAAAATTGCCTCGCTTTACTTGAAAGCTTTTAATTAAGAGATCTTTTTTTGTTTTTAAAAGACAATAAAAGGGTGGAGGACTCGCCCTCGGGTGTAATATTGCATCACGGTACTCAGTAGTTTTTAATAAAACAGAAAGCTAACCCTGTCACAGATCACAGGCCAAATGTTTACAGGTACAGCCGTGTCTTTTTTGACCACCACCACCGCTGATATGTATGTCTTTACCCTTTTCCACTAGATCTTTAATGTTGCTTTAGTCATCTCTATTTACAGTACAAATAAATCTATTGATACTAGCAGCATTCACAACATATGATCAGACATTCAAGCAACACTAAAAACATTTAATACGCTTTTTAAATAGTTCTAGAAACTAGTTTGTTTTGCTTCCCTATATAGTATATACTGTATATATTTATATATATACGTATTTATTTATATTTATATTTCTACTACAAGTGCAAATGACCAAAAACAGTTTCTTCAAGAAAAGAAAGTAAAGTAAAGTGACAGCTGTCCTTGGTCAGAGTGAGATGATTCTGGATTTTTTTAAGACTTACGAAATCTACATATACAAAATATATGTGTAAAAAAATAAATAACATGATCACATGAGTCCGGATTTCCAACGATTGCACATTCCTTCCAAAATGCACTTTTTAAACTTAAATATGATTTTGCTCACAAGTCATTCAGCGGGGGACGTGAGTGGCTCAAGTCTTAACCGATCTAGAGGATATAAAATCTGGCTGGAGAGTCTACTGCATAGAGTTCAGTCTGGTGGACAAAGTGAGTTTCCCAGCTACAGAAGCCTTTGTCCTCTCTCTAAATATCAACTAGACCCTATAAATAATCAATCCCTACATGTTCACAATCTTTGCCAAGGTCAGAACATCTACTCTGGTGTCATCTACAGGGTGCAGCAGTGTCATCACCTTCTTCTTTTCACGAAGACGCCTCACTCTTCTCGTTTTTTTTCAGCATTCTTTGTTCTCTCTGATTCAAGCAATAGAATTTTTGTTCACTCTGTCTCTTTGAAAAATACTTTGATATGGCACATTTAATGTATAGAAATGAGGCAAAACAACACTATATCTTTGAGTGACGATCAAAATAATGACATAAAACTAGTTCATCAATATGTGTTACATCTGTCTATAAACATAAATACATATTTTTGTTCTCTAGATGAAAAAATAACATTTAGTAGTATTTTTTTTCTCAGTCATTTAATGAACTTGATGAATTCATCAAAATTTCACTTGTTGCACAGTGGCGGACAGTGCAGGTGCAGTGCTTGTCGAGGTTACAATGACAGTTACCATAGTGACAGGAGCCTATGCCATCCAATAAATAAATAAATAAATAAATATTTTTTTTAAAAACAGCGTTTTTGAGCTCTTCCCTCGGAGCGAAGGAGCGTTTTTTCTCTCCACTAGAAGCTTTTTAGTATGTCACAAAAATACTACACTCATACTGAACAACGCATCAGAGCTTGTACATTATTTACAGTGATCCACACGAGGGTCGAGGGGTGCTGGCAATGATAATCTCCTCAGGGTGGGGGGGTCGTACTATCTCCCCATTCTGCTGTCACACCAGCCTTCAGCTAGGAAACGCACTATTCACAGTTTAATTACGTGTCAATCTCTACAGACTAAGCTAGCCTTGTTGTATTTTTTTTGGCACTAACAGTGGCCCCGGGGATAAACAGCCACTAAGAAATCAGTTGAAAGGAGGATGAGTAGAAAGACGGAACATGTGGAGTAAAAACACACACACTTATAAGGATGCCATGCTGAGGAAGTGATCAGGTTAAAGATCATACTGCAGGTGTGATCTATGTGCCTTTTCAGTCTTCTTTGAGCATCTATGTGAATTTCACAGTTCATACATCTTCCAGCTGGTGGTCCTGACCGTGGGTAGCAGTGTCTTTTTGCCTTGAAAGTTAAAATTCACAGAAAGACAAACAGGCTGGAGCACTGTGGGAGGTGTCCGATTACAACGAAGGGAACTAAAACAGACAAATCCAACACTGAGCTCATATCAGCCGGCTCTCGTTCTTCTCGAGCAGAAGCCGCTGCTATGCCACGCTTGTATTTGAAAAGAAAAAACGACGACAAAAAAACAACAAAAAAACTGCAGATTTCAACAAAGACAGACACATACATGCATGTGCGCTCACACCTCAGCTAACAACCCACCACCAACACCACCACCCACTCTTACTCCTCCTCCTGACTCAAAGCGAGTTACTACAGCAGATTACAGACTACCGAAGGAAAAAAAAAGCCTCTTCAAGAACAAATCTAGATAGCATCTAAATCAGTCTAAAGCCTACAATAGTTATAGTAGCTGACTGGACTAGAATGAAGGGTGTGGTAGCTGAGGGAGAGGTGCTGAAGCTGAGCTGGGCTATTGGTTGGGTGTGAGAGGACTATCTTACAGAAAGAAACGGTAAGAGCGACGTGATGATGAAGCAGCGCTGATGAGAGGGTGGGAGCACAAGTGACACAGGAGCAGGGCTAAGAGAGGGTGAAGGGAGGGAGAAGGTGGGGAGGGGGCTGCTTTTTCAGGAGTAGATAGTGATAACCTCACGGCCGCCCCCGCGGACCAGGAGGACCCGGTTGAGACCATCAGTGAGGACCTCGAGAAACTCCATGTCTGGGAGAGAAGAGTTAAGGAAACTACAGAAGACAGAGGCAGTACAGTGTTAAAACTTGAAATCAGATGTTCAGCAATTTTCCTTTTTTACGATCTTACTCAAAAAACAAGAGTATTTCCCTAAATAAAAATTGCTGAGACACTTTTTGCAAAGTAGAAGGAAAAATATATTTGGTTTATTATTAATCTAGCAGACAACAGCAGTTAATAAAACAAGAACAGCTCACTTTATTTACACAAAAGCTTATGTCTGTCTGTTTTAATCACTGAAAAGTATTTTTATTCCCATGGCTCATTATAATGCAAAAAGTATTTATATTTTTAAGCTGCAATCATTATTTTTTGGCCACTATGGGGCAGAAACAAGTTCTAAAGACATGACATTGAAATATTTATCCCCTTATAAAGTTAGAGAATGACCTACATACAGGGATATAAAAGTACCTGGCCAAACAGTTATATATGGGTACACTTAAAGCCCCTGTGAGGAACTTATAGGGTTTTTTTTCACCTCTGGCGCCCCCTGTGGACAAAGTGTTTCTTCTCCTGTACGTGTGTCATTGGAGTTACTCGACTGAAAACCTCATCCTGTTATCTTTTGACTGTCTCATCTATCATTCATTGAGAATTTTTTGCTGTGGAACATCAAAAAGGCATCATACACCTACTCACTTTACCTGACACCTAACCCCCCGGCCAGTGGTTTCAAACATTAAAAAGGACTTTATAGGAATAGTCTATTTTCTTGTTGATGGTCTTGCTTGCTTTTTCAGGTCGTAAAGAGGAATCAATTATAGTTTTAGTCTGTTTCATGACCAGTTAAAAACTCCTCACAGGAGCTTTAAAGACACGATTTAAATCAATGAGATGAAAAATGATTTGCATACTCTTTTTTAAAGAGCAGAGGGCACTGTCTGCCTTTGATGTCCCTCACAGTCTGTAGTTAGATCGAGGCATACGGCCATGGTCGCAGCATGTGTAGATTTTGCAGTTTATGATGCACCTGCCTGTGTTGCTCACAGATAGACGATGAAAAGGAGACTTGTCAAAGTATAACTGTTGACCATTTAAGCATTTTATTTTTAAAAGAACCCCTATCTATATAAACTATAGATAAACTAGTGTATGATCTCCCTCTCTATTACTTCCGTATGTGTCACAAACAGTGTATCCAAACCTGTAGTTGTTTGCATTTACTCTTGTACCTTTACGATCCAACAAAATATTTTACATCCTTTCAAAATAAAAGCTCATTTGTAATAAAAAGAGTAGCCTAGGTGTAAAGCAGTAAAAAGGCAGATTAAAGTATCATAAATATGAGTTAAAGGAGTCATCTCATCTCTTAAGCTTGAACATAAACTGGGTTACAACACCCTTAAATGATTTGTGAAGGGGTGCCAGTTTAGCTACATGCCCCATGTACAGTTGCTGCTGTCCTTGAAGTGGGCAGCCCCTGTTTGATTTCAACTTGAGGCCCTTCGCCCCATGTCATTCCTCCCTCTTTTCCCAGTTTCCTGCTCTATCCACTGTCCTGTCCTCTCACTAAAAGGGTTAAAAGCCCCCCCAAAAACGTTTAAAAAATGTGTGAATCATATTGTTTCATGAGTTGAGTATAAATCAGTCTCCATCTACAGATATGAATCAATCACATATGGGCTCTCCTTCATGCTCTTTACCCAGTTCAGTCTGGATGAAGGATACAGTTCTCGTCACCTGTCCGGTTCCTGGGTGGCCCGGGCATATTGAGGAGGACTAGCTTGGCCTCTGAGGACTTCTTGATGATGACTTCATTCAGCCGGAGCGCTGTGTGCATACGTCGCACATTGGACTGGTTCCTGAGGAAGGATGAAGTGAAGGGTGAGCCGAGGTCAGACTGACTTAAAGCATGTTGAGGAGCAGTGTTGTGAGTGATGTAGAGATTGTTGAGGTGACGGATGCTCATTCATACACAAATATTCCATCTTCATCTGCTCATGTTGGCAAGTCGATCATTATGAGATATGAATGGACTAGATGAGGTTTAGATGGACTTCAATACTTACAGGTTCTCCCACTCGCTGCAGCATGGCAAGAAGAGAAAATCATGATCAGTACTAAGCTGTGGATGTTTGTTTAGTGAAGCTTTTTCAAGTTCTGCTTAAAAACCTTCAGAACCTCTTAACACAGCTTGACAGACTGACAGACCTCTGAGCTGCGATGTTTGAGACACAGACAGAGAAGAATCCAGGCTGTATCTGTCAGTAACAAGAAGCTAATTCATCTTTCCAACAGGTTCAAAGTTCAACGAGCATTTCAGAGCACTCACGGCTTCATGTTGAAGATGTCTTTGATGCCCTCTGGTGTGGCTGCACCGGGCGGCTTGGCCGGCTCACCGTCGCACTTCTCGGTCCATGTCATCTGGACCTGCTCCCCGGGACTCTGAGCTGCCTCTGCAGGGGTCAGCGGGGTGGCCGGGGTGGCTGGGCTGGCTGGGTTGGTGTTGTCGTGGATGAGCTGGACCTGATCAGGGGGGAGACAGGGGGAGAGGCCGACTTTGACTATGAGACGAGAGGAAAAGAGGA
Source organism: Notolabrus celidotus (assembly GCF_009762535.1). Lineage (NCBI taxonomy): Eukaryota > Metazoa > Chordata > Actinopteri > Labriformes > Labridae > Notolabrus > Notolabrus celidotus. Next base: position 16,422,711 of record NC_048272.1, on the reverse strand, counting down.
CGGATGTGGATTTACATGTACATGTACATTACATGGACAGAGTAACGGTTGAGGTGGAAACGTTGGAATGCAGGTAAATAACAGAGCCACAGTGTTTGAGAGAGGGAGAGGGAAGAGAAGTCAGGTTTAAGAGCCTATTGTGGTTTAGTCTGCAAATCTGAGCTTATTTTATGGTTGTTAATGGGGAAAGAAAAAGTTAACCCAGATCAAGTTAAATCAACTCTGACATGCAGTCGGTTCAGGAAACTTCCTCTGATTAAAAGAAAACTGTCAATGAATGTGAAAAAGGGATGCACTTCTCATCAACACGTGACCATTTAAAAAGAAAGACAGTCTGTCGATTATGAAATATTCTTCATTGCTCTGTTCCAGATATTCAGTCACCTGCCTGACTGAAGACATATTTAAAACTATAGCCTGCAGGAGGTCAGGTTAGCTTAGCACGCTCTTTAAACACAACAACAAAACATATTCAAACTTTTTCGCAGATTAAACAATCAGAGCACGACAGGTACGTTAAGACTGTGTTACCATATGTGGTTATTGAGGGAAGAAAAATGGATGATAAAACATGTAAAAGTACTTTGTTAAAATGATTAGAACAGTGGGTTACATCCTCAGGTTCCAGAGTCAATGATCTTAATCACTTATGTTAAAGCATGTTTCAAACTCATTAAGTGTCAGTTTCACTCAAAGTTAAAGAAACTCATTTGAAGATAAAACACAAACGAGATTTAGATTTGAAGTAGACCCGTTTACCTTCTGTAGTGAGACTGAAGAATCTGTTTTTTTTTCATGCCCTGTGTTTAACATTTTTGGATTGATATTAAAAACTAGTTATCGCTGAAAATTAATGACATTCCTATTCTTAATATCTCTAACTTCTTTATTATATAGATAATCTAAATCCATGGGTTTCTGATAGGATAAATATAGTTTTAGAAATGAGTAAATATCATATTCATTGTAGCAAGTGGAGAAATAATCAGTCATCCTTTGGTAGCTTTATAATTGGTTGAAGATGTTTTTCTTTTCACTTAGAAATGTTACTCCAGAACCCTAACCCTAACTCCAGCAGGATAGCAAGAAAGATAACAAGTAACAAGAAACAAGTTTTCTAACTTACTGTTGATTTACATCATGGTCTTGTTTGGGATTGTTATGCCCTTACTTCTTTTGTTCTATGTAATATTCTTGTATTTAATTTATTAATTAACTTTTGTGAAACTGTTGGTTATTTATTCCCCCTACTATATATTTTTCCTTTCTTTTTTTTGTTTATCACATTAAACTATTTTATATTGTGTATTCTGTCTACATTTCTAAATGTTCAATCAAAAGTAAAAAATAAAAACGTAGCACAATCAATAAAATTAAAAATATATTTGAAAAAAATCCAGGTAACACAATAAAAGAAAAAAAGAATACAACAGGTAAACCAGTGAGTTTAAGCGAAACCCTATGACAGTCTGAAGATTTTAGACAGTCTAGTTTTATGCTAAGTCCTAAATGAAGTAAGTTTTTTCCCTTAAGTAATAGGGAACACTACCTCTTGTAGCCGTCTTTCCCTTTCAGTAGCATCCACTCTGTTTGTTCTGTGGGTTATTTAAAGTTTTACTACCAAAAAAAAATCACACCATCCTTTGATGTCTTTTTTTTTCCTTCTCAATAATCAGTCTGCAACATTATTCCCTATCTGCTCATTATTTGTTTTATCATCTGAACATGATCGTGCAAATCAGCGTTCAGGTTCACGGTGATGTAAGCGGTTCTCTACCTCTTCCTCAGGCTTCTCCTCCTTGCTGGCTGCTGGTGGCTCTTCGGTCACACTCAGCTGAGTGGTCACAGCGGCCGGGTTCTTACGGCGGATTGACCCGCGGGAATGATCAGTGATACTCTGGATCTGTGATGACACAGAGGAAGCAGAGCAAAGGAGGAGAGATGTGAGACTTGGTTTTTGCTTAGTATTTATAACAGCAAGGCAGGTCAGGGATGTGTTTTTACAGAGCATGTATTTACTGAACTTCACTGCGATGAATCACAAAAAAAGTAAAGTGATGACTTCGACTAATGCACTTATTATGTCTATCGACCAGGAGACCCAGGCAGACTTAAAGTTCAACAGAGAATGTGGAGGAGGATTTAATCATATAATACCTCCAGGATCGATATCTTTTATATCCCCCATGTGTCAAAATGCCATCATGCCGTCATGCATTAAAGGAGCGTGGCTGTTGCTGTGGCTTCAGTCATCACTGACAGAGAGGGTAAATATGCTGTCCCACTGCTCTGATTTAACCGTAGATATGCTTTTGTCTGGAAGGCCTCATCTGTCATGTGTAGTTAAGTCAAGGCAAATCATGCGGAGCCACACCAAGTTGGCCCGTCACGTTGTGTCAGGTTCATGTGTGCATCTTTGATAACATTTCACAATCGGAAAAGTTCCACAGAAACAAACTTTTCTTACCTCTCTCTCACGCTCGGTCTTGGTCAGGTTGATTTGTTTCAGCATCTGTGACCGTTGTTCCATCACTAGAGTCTTCTCGTAGGTGTAGGCTGAGATGTCGCTGTCATGCTGGGAGGAGAAGCACAGTCTGTGTTATTTTATTAATGTTGATTTTTGTATTTTTAAGAAACTGATGAAACTAAATACTTTTCTCCTGATGAGGATGAGAGTTTGGGTTTACTCAAAACCTGGAGCAGACTGGTATAGGCCTATATACAGATAAACTGGTATCAGAATGTGTGTGTCCCAATCTGGCCCATTATGAAAGTTTGTTTTATAACAACATATGATGCAAAAGTCACTCCTTGTGGTGTCATCACATAGCTTGTCAAGCAAAGGATGCTATTGCTCCATTGCAGCAATATTCTTTGCACTGTCTGTAACACCATGCAGCATGACGAGCATCACAGTTAAGCAATGTGCAATCCACACAGTTTGCAATAATGATACATGTTCTTTAGTAAAGTTGCTTGTTTAAAAATTCAGCCTCCGGGGCACTGGTGGCCTAGCTGTCTAAGCGCCCCACGTACAGAGGCTACAGTCCTCGTCACGAGCATTTCCTGCATGTCTTCCCCCGCTCTCTACTCCCCACATTTCCTGTCTCTCTTCAGCTGTCCTATACAATAAAGGCATAAAGGCCAAAAATATAACTTACAAAAAAAAGAATCAGCCTTCTGACGACTGATGCATTCTCAAAGTGTCTAAAATCTGTGCTCAACCTCAAAACTCGACGACTGTAACTCACTATTAACTGGAATTAACAATAAACACTCTCCTGCCTCCAAATTGTCCAGAGCGCAGCAGCGAGGCTTCCTACTGGTTTTTACAGACAACATCACATCACCCCAGTCTTAGCCTCCCTCCACTGGCTCCCCGTTAGTTTTAGAGTTGATTTTAAGATTTTACTGATTACTTTTAAAGCACACACGGGTCTGGCTCCAAGTTATATTTCAGAACTTTTAACACTATATAAGCCAACCCGCAGCCTTAGATCCTCGGGTGGGAACCTCTTGGCTGTTCCAAAGTCTAGGTTTAAACCTAAAGGGAACCAAGCATTTTCTATTAGGGCCCCTAGACTTTGGAACAGTCTGCCTGATGAGCTAAGGCTGGCAGAATCTGTGGAATCTTTTATGTCTCTTTTTAAAACTCACTTTTATAGACTTGCTTTTATGTGATGTCGTCGTCTTCTTACTGCCTTTATTATCATTTTACTTTCTATCCCATTTTATTTTATCCCATTAATTGTTTTACTCTCCTAATATCTCATTTACTGCCTTTATAGCATTTATTCATCTTGATTTATTTATTTATTTTAGAACTTTTATCTCCAGATCCTTAAATGCTTTACCTATATTGATGATTTTATCTCTTTTGCTTTTATTTCACCTTATTGCTTTCTGTTTGGTTTCCCTGCCTGTGACCAACAAGGCAGATAATGTGGAGCAACTGTTGCTCAGTCTTTTGATTGTGTTGCCAGCTAATGCCACTGAGACTGTTGTGCTCATGGATTTTTATTCACTCATCAGCGTTCTCCTAAAGTGGTTCATCAAAGTCTAGTCTTGACGAAACATACCATTTCTACAACTTCCACCATGGCGTCGATACGGAGGTGATACAAGAATGTGGTCAGGTCCTTCTTCATCTGGATGCTGTTGTCGTCCAACTGGGCCACGGTGAAGATGCGCATCTTGCACTTCCTCCAAACCTGAGCAGTACAAACATCAGTTACCCTTGCATCATTATTTCATTGGACAGGGAGTAGTTAGTGTAGGTGTTTATCATAACGGAGTGTTCTGTCATTGAAGGTGATCTAGTTGTCTGGATGTTCAGAACGATGAAAACCAAAGTCTACTAAATGAAACATGTCTGGATTCAGAACTGTTTCTGTCTCACAGTACCTTGTGCTGGCGGAGGAGGAATGGCAGCAGCATCAGCATGCCTCCATCATGGACAATCCACCACACGTCAATGTGACCCTCAGTGAAGCGCTCTCCATTGGACGGGAAGGCTGAGATGTTCTTCGGGACGAGTAGAGCATGGTGAGCGGCGGTTGTTTCTCTGACCAATTCTGCAGAACGACACAATCAGAGGGAGAAGGAGGAGTAAGCCGGATCAGCTGACTTTAATAGATTGTTTTCTTGATGTGATTAATCGGCTGAGTTTGGATGCTTTGACATTGATTATTACTGGTTCTGGAATATGTATGTATGTATTTTTATCTGTTGACATGAACAAATGTCTTGTCTTTTAGGAAACAATCCCTTTTTTCTGTTTTAAGGAAGATTTTATCTCAATTTTTCCGCTTTAAAGAGATGTTAAACAGCAGAATGGGCAGCTTGAAGGGATCATGTCTTAGTGAGATACATCAGTAGCAAAGATGCCGCAAACCTGCAGTTTACGCTTAAAGAAAAGTGCACCTATCTGACGAATGACACCCAAATCTTCCGGACAGGACTAAAGCTCTATCATTTCAGTGTGTTGCATTGAATAACTGGTTTATTTTTATTTCCCTGGGACCCACCAACAAAGTTCCTCCAGGTCTGGTGCTCATCTCCTTGCTTCCAGTTGCGTGGCCAGGACACCAGCACAGCGTTGTGTTTCAGGCCTCCCAGCCCACTGGCCTGGAGGAGGTGGGAGGTAGCGTCACGAAGGTTTGAGGACACCGTCACTTGACAGAAACCCTTCACCTTCTCCGTCTCCATCAGTTTATGCAGCGCCTAGAGAGACGAGACGAAGAGACGCTGTTATTGAGGAGCAGAGAACTCTTGAAAAGCTAGCTTAGTGTTGGCCTCAGGATGACACGTTGTTTTTCCTGTGGAGCTCAGACATATTACATCCTAGAAGATCAAACTGTGGAAAAATATTAAACATTTCCACACATCCGTATGGCTTTATTGCATCCAAGTGCCAAGCTTTTGATTTAGACTTTGATTGGAATACGTCTGGAAAGACTACACCTGCAGATTTGGGTTATTAACTTTAATTTGCTGGAAAAGGAGGATACACTGAGAAACATGTAGATACTTTTGAATTAGTTTAGATTTCCTGTCATTCAGCTGCAGGAGATATATTAATTTTACATGCACAAAGTGTAAGCTGGGCTCTAGGTTTAACAAGTCATAGAAGGAATAATGAATTAATTGGAAATCATAAGTGTGTCAGATTTGTTCAATTACAACTCTTCCAGCTAGCCAGGCATGTTCTTTTTGTCTGCAATACAACTAGATTAAGTCCACATTATTCCACTGAAGGAACGATTTTGAATACCTCTTTTTTTTAATGAAAAAAAAGGATATTAGAAATTTGAGGCATTATGAAATGTAGTAGATATCCAGGCTCCCCACCTGCTCTGCACGCTGACTCTGTTCAGAGTTCTCCAGATACGTTCCTTCCAGAGCTGTTCCCACGATGGTCAGACCTTTACCCGCCTTCAGCTGGTTGGTCAGAGAGAGCAGACGAGGCTGCTCCACGTTCTGCTCTGCGTCTGTGCTGACCAGCACCAGCAGCTGAGGCCTGAAGAGAGAGGGCAGAGAGAGCAAAAAATCAGAAGGAAACAAAGAGCTGTGGAGACTCAAAGAAACAACCAAGAGGTTCAAAGTAACAGCTGTGGTCGGGTTAGAGAGACAAAGGAGAAAAGCAGTTTAACAGGGTGATATAAACTCGATCCCTTCTATGCAAACAAGTAAAAAACTGTGTGTGACTGTGTGTGTGTCATACCTCCAGTTCTTGGTGTGTGGGGGACCTTCCTCCAGCCGCATGAGAGCGTAACGTGCAGCACTCAGAGACAGACCACGTATCCCATCACCCCATTCTTTCTCCGCACTGTGACACGGACAAGCAACAGTGATTGTCAACTCATGGTAGTTTTTCAACTGAAACAGTTTGCACAATAAACAAATCTACTTTCATACGACACTTTGACTTTATGCGACACAATTGAGGCTTCACCGGTAAATGTCAAGTTACCATGATGTCACCCACAACAGGGAATCACTGCGCTTAATACCCTGTGAGCATGACCTCCTGCCGCTCCTTTGTAAGCATAGATGGATGACATGGGGTCTACCAAGCACTGAAACAAGGGCCAGAACAGTCAGGGGGGATCAGTTTGACACAACTGAATGGGCTTAAAAATCAAATTTGGCAACTAAATCCAATGAGTTACTTTTTGATTACCTTTCCTTTGATATTAAAGCTGCAGAGCACACAGCCGCTGAAGTACCATTAAAAAGTAAGAGCAAAATTTGGAAAGCTCCGAAGACTGAACTTTCATCTCAAGCTTTTCTATGCTGGTTCTTCATAATTTCTGAAAGTGTGAGATTTCTAAACATTACTGCAAAAAGAAAAACATTTTTATTTCCCTGCTCGCTCATGATTTATGTTCCCGCTGCGATTCTCTAATGCACACCTGATGGTAATGATGCTGGGAAATTAACTTATCTGCCTCTGCCTGTATTAAACCCTTTGATTTCAATGTTGTAGATCATTTTCTGTTGGGTCATTAGGAGCCACTTGAACATTTTGAAGTGTATTAATAGCATCGCCAAATAACACACTGGGCGAGGATGTGCTTAAAGCTCCATCTGCTGGAGTGGTGTTTATTCTAAACATTTTTGGATTGTGCAAAAATGTGAAGACAAAACAAGTGTGACATATGACACCACGCACGAAGCATGTCTGAGGACAGTAAAGATGAAATGATCTCCATTATCAAAACAGACAAAAAAGAGAAGAGGAAATGAAGAGGAACGAAAAAGATTTATTTGATGGTTCTTGGAAAGGTAGGGAGTAAATGGGAGGGTTTCTGTGCGTTGTTGTTTCAATGTGAAAGTATGACCATGTTGTGTTGTGGATGGTGACTTGTAATGGGGAGATGGCATTGGGGGGCTGCAGAGTGGGAGTTGAAGATTGGAAGTAAACTGGTGATGGTGCAATGATGGCATTTTATTCTAAAAAAACAGCTTTTACATCCATTGGTGCATTTCGACAAAGAGTTCCGGGGTCTTTTAGCCCCCAGAACTACTTTCCCCTGAACTAAAAGGTTCCTGTGCCCCCATTGTTGTCTGTGTTTCGACCGCGGGCTGAAGTCCCAGGTAGATTGTGCAAATCAGGCCAGTGACATATGGAGAAAAAAAATTATATTCAATAATATTTTGAAGTCTTAATTAAAAAACTAAACTAGTATGCATTCCCAAGAACTCTCTCTGTGTTTTCAACAACTGTGTAAACTCCACAAACAACGTTAGGTTCAACCAAAAGTCCCAGGACCTTTGAAAAGTACTACCCACCAAACAGGGGCTTTTCAGGGGGGAGATTATCTACCCCTGAACTAAATTTAGACCCTGGTTCCTCCGGTCGAAAAGCACATAGTTCAGGGGTTAAAGTCCCTAGTTCGGGGGTAAAGTTCCTGCTGTCGAAAAACGCCTCGTGTGTTGAATTGATGTTTAAAATGCCTGCTCCCTTTTCCTTCCAGATCACAACCCGGTGCAGGAGTCTGAGCTGCAGTCAGACAGCCTCTCCACATCTCCAGCCCAAACTTAACACCTGAGTCTGGATGTAATTTTTGATCTTAAGCAGCATCTAAGTGCTCTGCTAACCTGCGAAGCATCACTGAACAGACGCAAATCGACTTCAAAGAGACACAGAGCAATAAGAACACAAATTGCCTGTAGCTGTTGAACCAAAAAAAGCACTGAAAAGTCGGCACTTTAGTGACTACTGCCCTGTGCTTTTATAATACATTTATATATTTATGAGAAGGATTTGACGTGTAACAAAAACTAAATATTTTCCTAAAGTATGGTAAGTGGTTTGTGAGGTCACCACACTCCCGCATGACAGAAACACACCAACACAAATATCCCTTTAAACTCCCAAACAAGAGTGATTGATGGTGTCAATTTGAAGGCAGAACTCTTAAAATACAGTAAACACACATGCATACACACACGAGCAAAAGCTAAAGGCAGCCAGCAGAAATCCAATCTCTCCTGAGGTTGCGCTCCACTCACCCTGCAAACTCGATATACTTGTAGATAGAGCCTGCAATTGCCATGGCGACGATGGCGTAGTACCATGAGCAGATGAACATAAGACAGAGACACAAGCTCATCCCGAGGAAGGACAGAAGCCTGCAGGGACAGACAGAGGGAGACGTTAAGAAAAACAGCCACAGGGAGACGTGAATTCAGCTGCTGTTTTTCTCTGTTGCTGAACTGACCAGTGGTAAAACTTGAAGCGAGGTCTCCAGTTGGGAGTCCTCAGCAGCGTCTGCAGAGCGCAGGCCAGGTTCACAAACATGTAGCACATCAGGAAGAACCTGCAGGACACACAGAAACCCAGAGCTCTATTTAAAACACAGTGCAGTCAAAGGGTGGAGTATGCTTTCTTAATATCCGTCACATTCACTGGGATTTATGTGTTATCAAAGCAGAAAAGCAGCCTGCTCTTCAGATTGATGAGCTAAATCCTCAGCCCATAAAATTTGGCATTTGTCTATTTTAAGGAATTGCAGGGGATTGAGCTGCTTTGAAAATCTCCCACTGCTGCTCCTTCAAAAACGGCAGCAAATTAGAGGGTTTGTGTCAGTTCTCACATGGAGAGGATGGGAGCCACAGCATCCAGGGAGGCAATGAGGATGCCGCTCTCGCAGATACACGCTGTCAGCAGGAGGGACCATGTGGGCTCTCCGTTGGCCTTTCCGTGACCAAAGATCTGCAGGGACGACACAGAATCACGTTATCACTACTGGTTTTTAAGTTTCTCAATGGAGTGATTTTAAAACAAATGTTGAGACAGCGTGGGAACAGTGTAACGTTGTAAAAGAGTATAAATACACAAGTTATACAGACTGACCCGAAGGGCAGGCACTATGTTGTCCTTGGCAATGGCCTGCAGGAGACGAGGAGCTCCTGTGAGACTCTGAAGCCCCGCCCCACAAGTGGAGAAAAAGGAGCCAATCACGATCACCCATGGTGACGGCCAAGCTAACGTGCCAATCACCAAATTCCCGTGGACTCCCTCTCCAAACCTTTATGAGGGGGAAGAGATTGCTCGCCATTTAGAACACATGAAACATAATTTTCTCATTTTAATTATGAACTGTCTGATGTAAAGAACAAACACTGGTTAATTTCAGACTTTTTAGAGAAGGATGGTCTTACTTGTCTCTGAGGACCACACCCTCGATGCAGGCACCAAACAGAATCACACTGGACATGTCTGAACAGGTTTTGATCAGGAACGATATTTCATACACAGGTGTTGTTTTCATAAAACAGCAGATACCTGACGTTTGTCTGATGGATTTCTCCGTTCTGTGACTTAATTACAAAAAGCATGAACCTTTCCTTTCAGAGATGCACTTAATGATCTGATGAACTAATCAACTACACACACGGAGAAAAGAGGCCTATTGATTTTGTTTAGGATAATATCTCAGAGATCAATGGTATAGTAACTAATCTGTCTGCTTTATCAGGTTGCGATTGCATTGGCGGCCCGATGATGTGATTAGATGTCCTAATCAAATTTGTTTGGAGCACAAGCTGATTACTTAGAGATGTATGGACAACGTTCAAGATCTCTGCACTCAGAGGTCTGCCATCAAATCTGCCTCAAGCAGTATGTTGAACCTGCACAATCAGGTTATTTTAAACTGTAAATTCAACATATGAAATGTCATCCTCCTGATATGTTTCAAACAACGGTGTCCTAACAAAGCTAGAATCTTGAATGCATGTTCAATGACTTCCTTTCAGCAGAGGAGATATGATGCCACAAGTCTGGCAACTTTAAATAACAAATATCAGCTCAAATTGAACCTGTGGCCTCAGATGACTCCATAACAGTGTCTATTTATTCAAAGGGGGTTAGCTGACAATGCAGGCACACTTCAAATCTTAAAAATGATGTCATATCCCTCTCCAAAATCAGGCTGGTATCAAATCAGTTTTAAAATGTTGACCTGTAATTATGGTGCTCAGTGAAAGGCAATCAGTGTCTTTTGCTGCAGAAAAGCAAAGTGTCACTGTACATTATCACTTAAAAGTGAATATTGGATGGGTGGTGTCCAACATATGATGAGTTTTATGAGCTTAAAACAAGCTTAAAGGGGATATTTGGATGAAATACTTTAAATATCTGGTGTAAACAAAGTCAGAATTAGAATTCCTGAAACATTAACAACCCTGGAGGTTAAATAAAGCTAATATCTTCTACTAATTAAAATATGACTCACCATCAGGCATTACTATAAATGTTAAACTGTTGATCAAACACATTCTACTTTTGTATATTAATGGTGCAGTGTCCCCTGATTTCCTGCAGGTGGCAGTAGTGAGAGGATACAGACTATAGAGGTGGTTGTGATGGCTGCAATGGTCCTATGGGGATTGACTTCTGGGCATCACGCAGGTCTCCGGAGCGGTTGGAGCCAGCCATGATTCCTAGCAGATAAACAGGAAGCAAATATAAAAGCAAGACCAAGGTCAGCGAGATTAACACGCACACAAACAAACAAAGCACAGGTTAGAAGCAACTTAATTTACATGCAGAACACAGGTTCAGATGTTTTGCACATTCAGAAATCGACCCTTTAATCCTCTAAGACATACGTGAGTTGAGAAAAGATAAATAAGAACACAGTAATCACACGTCAGAAAGCTTTTCAAACGTAGACTTCACCTGTCACAGAGGGGAAGTAGATGCCGACCAGCAGCGTGAAAAAGCTGGTGATGTCGGCCAACACGTAGCGGTTTTGCGTTGGTCAGGGGGTCGTCAACGTCTGACACTGTATCCATGTATTTTCTAGCGATCAGATCCCCTTTCTCATAGTAGGTCCCAAACAGGTTCTCTGGATCACGGAGAAGGAGGAGATGTGAACAGGGAGCCAGGTGAACATTTCATGATAGACACTGATTTAGAACAGAGACAGAAACATTAACACCTGCTTGAGTTCACCAGTCCTCCACATCCTCTACCTATACACTTTACTGTTTACTCACTTGATGCTTTCATACTTTTTCTCTCATATTGAGTCACACAAAAGAGAAATGCATGCATCGTGCAGGGATATAAGTCTTAGCTTTAGGCTCTGGGCTTACAGCACAAGAGCACGGGAGCTAACTTTGGTTTCTAATTTCACAACATTTAATCAAACCACAGTGACAAATTGCAGTAATTAGATTTAGTATTAAAAAAAAGGCACCACCATTCATTGCAATGTTGATAACTACAGCTGGGTCTCTTTCAGTTAGGCTCCACAGTCTGATGTAAAAGTTCTGCACTATGAGCATCACATTAATTTGTAACACGTAGGACTGCATGTCATACACATTGTAATTAAACAGGCAGTAATCGTCAAATAGGACCCTGTGGTATATGAAGTCCACCCATTACAGGTGAGCCTTCAGACTGGAGAGCATCTTCTCCTCTCATCTCAGGATAAAGAGCGAGAGGAGATCTTTCATCTTTCTGGTTTTGAAAGTGACGAGCATATCTCTTCACTTCTTTTCACCACTTTCTGAAGAAGTGAGTGACGCGGGGAGTCAAAATGGAGGAGAATCAGTCCGAGCTCAGTGTTTTCTCAATTAACCCTCCTTTTATGTTTGTTTCTCTGGAAAAGCAATAATGTTCCTGGGTCAATTTGACCCGGGGCATATTCAATTATCCAAAAGTGTCAGAACCCCAAAAAATCCAAATACACATTTTTTAAAATCCAATTTTTAACTCCATTACTAACCATTTAAATCAAGATTTGGACCATTGGTGTTCTTTAATTCTCAGATCATGGTTCAATGAGGATAACTCGCTCATTTTTCATTAAAATTCATGTGAAACCTTTTTTAATGTACACTGGAAAGCCCTAAGTACAAATACAATAGTTTTACATAACATAGATTTTTGTTTATATTATTCTAATAAAATGAAGTGATGTTGGTAAATTAACACGACACCTCTTCTGTCACATGCTGCCCAGATTGTTATGCTGCATTTAGCTGGTTTGGAAGACATATATTTCCTAAAATAGACATTTAAAAGGGTCAATTTGACCCGCAACATAACAGGAGGGTTAAAATATCAATATTTGGCACCAGTGTACCGACAAATGCGTCACACAGGTTAGGATGACTGCATATTGCTGCTGATGTTTGTCCCACCTCTAAATTTTAAAGCTGGCTTCTAATTCAAACAACACAGGACTCTCTGTAATAACTACTCTAAAGAAATGAGGTTAAGCCAGCTCTGATCCTTTCTGCCTAATGTGTCAGTGAGTTCAAAGCTATCAAATACAGGCGCTGTAACAGTCAGGGCTGGTCGCTTTCCTTTGAACCCTCTTTTTTAAACATTTCACTTTGCACTCCACTCAAAGATCAATCTTACATAAACAAAGCTATCGCACAGAGCAGTTTCACTCAGCATGGCGTGCAATAAAGTCTCTGCACTGTACAAGAGAACCCAGACCAGATAAACCAACCTGATAGGATTCCACTGGTGACCCCGGGGATACCCTGGATTTGAGACACGTTGTTGGCAACAAAGAACTTGTCACAGGTAGCATTGAGGAAAGGTGAGTCACAGAACATGCGCCACAGCTGGGTGGTGACTGTCCCGTTAGCTGTCTCAATGGTTTGGCACACACATCGAAAGTCTTCCACACCAAAGTGCGGTTTCCTAAGAGACAGACACTGGAGAGAGGGAGAGCACAACACATCCATCAGGGCTTGGTGTTTGTGTCTGCCGTGTATTCGGTTGCGAGTAATTTAGTGACAATTCAGCATATTAAATCACAAAATGCCACAGTCTGCCGGCAAATTGATTTGATTCTATTCAATTAGATCAGTTTAGTCTGTAATTGAACAACAGCTCTACAAATGTGAAAAGTAAAAAGTAAATAAACTCATTTAAAAAGCATAAAATAAACACTTTAGACCTCAATTGTAATATTGCAAAGTCAAATGTCTGCCTTAAACAATAGGGAAACATTAATTTGTGTTGTTTTGGAGTTAAAAACATGTCTACACTTTGAGCTTACGAATGTGCAAAAGATGTCAAAGTCCATTATTGCAAGTCTAGAGGTGTTTGAACCTGTGAATGACTAAATGAATGCCTAACTAGTGAGTATGTATGAAAGTACGACCTGATTTTGCATAAATCAATTGAAATACATAAAGGCAGGAAGAGGATTTCAATAAAACGTCAATCATCTTCAAGTTTTGAAATAAAAACAAATGTCTCTCTATTATCTATCATGTTCCTGTGCTCCAGCATCAGGTGTGTGTTACATGTGCCAACGTGTGTCCCTCTGTGGTTTTGTTTTGTGGCTGATTTCCTTGGGCTGCCACTGTGGTCGCTGCTTACGGGAATTCTGGAGGATCGACGGCGGTTTTGATGACACCGGCGTACACGGCCAGGATGGAGAGAATGACGCAGGCCAGGAAGACCAGAGCCAGCTTGTTGACGTACTTGACGCCCACAAACACCACCGTGGCCATGGAGGTCAACAGGATGGTTCCGTACACACGCATGTTGTTCAGGAGGGCGGCCTCTGCCTCGGCACCCTCCAGGCCCTCCAGAGGGAAGATGGCCGCTTTTGGCGCTATGTAGATCTGCAGAAGAAGAAGAAGAAGAAGAAGAATTAGAATAAGAAGAAGAAGAAGAAGAAGAAGAAGAAGAAGAAGAAGAAGAAGAAGAAGAAGAAGAAGAAGAAGAAGAAGAAGAAGAATAGGGGTTATGTTTGTATTTTATCAAGCATCCAGGGAAAACACCTGTATTTTATTTTTCAGAGAAGATCCATACAATCTTATTGTTGCTCAAGGGTATTTTCATGTTAGTTGTTGAGGAAGCATTACTCATCCTCTTCCTCTCTTCACATTTCCCCAGCCTGTCTTGGGATTCAAACCGGCAGATTGCAGGTCACAAGCCTGCTCCTACAGCTCATTGTTTACCGCTGGATTTAATAAATTTCTTCATGTGTGAGGGGAAAAAAAGGAGAAATATAATAAAAGGGAGGTGAGGTGAGAAAGGCGTGAGGCAAGTGAGGAGGACAACTGTGAAGTGTGAAGTCATGTGATGCTCACATTAACAGTCCTCTGCCGGAGCTTAAAGCGGCACACGTAACACTGCTCTGCTATTTAATTCAGCTTAATTAAAGAACTCAAGCATGGTATTAATATTCAAAATTAACTTCCATTATTACACTTTTACTACGGGTCAATCTAAGAATACTCCCATCATATATAAGACGGTAAACCCCTCATTAGCCTGTCAGTATCTGTCATCAGCTTCAGATGAATCATGGCAGAGTGCTTACATAAGCATGGGAATTTCTCTTTTTTCACGTTATCATTCGGTTTCCAGTCAAATTAGCATAAAAAGGAAATAAAACAGAGAAGAAGGAGCGGGGAGTCATGGCTCATTTGGGTCATCTGGCTGCAGAAACTGATCTGCTGCTAAGAACAGCATATCACTAGGCAAACAAATCTCCTGCTTCACTGTGAACTGTTCATGCTGCCTAAAATAGCAGCATCAGTTTGTGTTCTTGGCTGTGGTGGAAGGATGAAACATATTCAAATCAGCCTTTTTTTCAGATCCTCTCCTTACACAATTCTGCAGGGATTGTTATTTTACAATGGAAACTAAGCCAGCTTTGACCCAGAAGACAGAATTAACCTCCAGGCATGATCAAACTCTGCATATCCATTAGAGGCATTCAGCAGCTGAATAACTGCAGAACAATAATAATAAAAAAATCACTCTGGTTTGTTGATAACAGTGGACTGGAGTGATGAGAGCTGTTTCAAGGAATGATCTTGTTCCTCCGCCAGTGTCTTGATAGCTCGCTAATGCAGTATTTGCATAATTACCAAATAGTCCGTGCAGCATGGAGGACTGCAGTGGAAGAAATTGTGGAATAAAAGAGAGGAGGAGGAGGAGGAGGAGGAGGAGGAGGAGGAGGAGGAGGGGGAGGAGTGAGGAGTGAAAGAGGAATGAAGACAGAGATGAAAGATCCCTGCAGTTCATCAACCGATCAGAATTCACGTTGAAGAACAAACAGCTCAGGAAAAAATAGCTTCAAAGTGCAGTGAGGAGGAAAATAAACTCAAGCAGAAGAAGTCTGTTTTCACAAAGGCAGGTGGAGCAGATAGCTGAGGTGCATTCTTTCATTTCTGTTGGATTGAGAGACTTTTTGTCATATGAAAATATGTTGAGTGCATTTAAGTGAGAGAATATGCAGCAAAACATCTTCTGTAAGGGATTACAGAAAGGTCAAAAGGACCAATTGGACCTTGATAAATTTGCATTAAAGACAAAGTCAAAAAATGTGTCTGATAAACTCACTTCTTTGACTCATACATAAAGCTATCCACTGTAACATGTTAAAATATTTCCATAACTGATCCTCAGCTTAAGTGAAAACCTGTGTTAATGTTATAGAATCAGATTCACATGTTGAGCTATTTCTGGCTAACCCATATAAAACAACATTTGACCATTAGCTCACACCTCGCTCTAGACAGCAGAGTGATATCACGCCTCAGATGAGCTTGTTTGAGTGTCAGTGGGCAAAAGCTTTATTCACTTTCAAAGAGAGTGGTTGAGATGTGATTTATTCATTTCTCTCGTCTCCTTCTTCTGATCTAATGAGGTCGCCTGCCGTCTTCTGCAGCTACACATCCCTCGACCATTAAAGGCTGGGGTGTTCTTCTGCAGCTCTGATTGGATCTCAGCAATCCAATCAAAGATGAAGAATCTCATTTATGATCCCCACGGCAGCAATGCCACACATTAACTTTCATTTGGGATTACTTTTTATGAGAAAAGACCCTCTAACCTCTGTTTTACAATAACTTGTAGCATTATAGAAGTCAATTATGCAATTTTTATACATCTGGAGCTTTTCTGGTTTTCATTGGAGGGATTTCATATTTTGGCCTTACTTTTATTACTGCTCATACAACAGGTTTATCCTCGTATCTATTTTGTTTAATTCACCTTTCACTTATTTAACAGGAAAACTGACTTTTATTCCCACCCACCTACACTGCCAGTCAAAACTTTGGACATACCTTCTCATTCAATGGTTTTTATTTATTTTAATTATTTTCGTCATTATAGTTTAATACTGAAGACATCAAAACTATGAAATAATATGGTTTTGACATAATATGGATTACAACTATAGTCAAATAGGGCTATCCATTGTGTACTAACCCTACCTCTGAACAACACAACTGATGGTCTCAAACACATTAAGAAGGCAAGTCATTCTACAAATAAACTCTTTACAAGGCTCGTGTTAATTAGAAACCATTCCAGGAGACCACTTCATGAAGCAGACCGAGAGAATACCAAGAGTGTTAAAAAGCTGTCATGAAGGAAAAAGGGGGCTACTTTACAAAATATAAAATATAAAACATGTTCTGGTTTGTTTAACACTTTTTTGTTAATTAAATAATTCCATATATGTTCTTTCATATTTTTTATATATGTATATACACACACACATATATATATATATATATATATATATATATATATATATATATTTGGAGAGTTGGAGAAGACATGAAGGAAATGGTCTTTGCCAAAGCTTTGCCGAATGAAGGCTTTTTCTATGATAAAAAAAAAAAGAGTTAGGGCTACTGGGGCTGGATCAGAGGATGTCATCTCCCTGCTGCTGAGCAACAAAAACAGCAACAAGTATGGACGAAGCAGCTAAACAGGCTGTTGTCAACTTACTTTACCAACATGCTTTTAAACATGTTGCTGTTCTTGTCATGACTGGTCATGAAGAATTAGAGACATTAGCTTTTTAGCTCTAGAATTGGATTTAAAAAAATGATAACACTTTCATGTCTAAAAGCTAAATAAGAAGCCCAATTGTTTGGGGCGGACGCCTCAGCCACTATAACCATTTCAGACTGACCAAATGAACATCAAATTCGGACATAGGACACTGGTACGCTCTGCCGCTGCAATTTGTCTTCTTCTGGTGAACCTTTTTTGGGTCATAAAAGTTGCAATGGCTGCCTGTTTTTGTTTGTTTGATACCACAGCTTGATGCTTTTTTGTTTTTGCATGGATTTCCAATGCGTTTTTCCCTTCAGAGATTTTCACCAGACACAAACACGTGGTGGAAAAATTGTCTTCCTGGGTCGGTCGTACTCATTCAAACTCTGACAGTGTCGCCCAGTCAGGATTGCAACTAGTATATCAATTTTTTCGTGCTGGTGGCTTGCACTGTACCTCGTGTATTAATAGTTATTTATTACTGACTATATATTCTAATTCAATATTTTAGCTGTAATATTTATTCAATATATTTATATTGCAACATTTGCACCCTGCACTACCTCACTTACTGTTTTATTTATTTATTTATTCCCTTCATTATCCATTTTTAGTTTACTTTAGTTTAACTCATATAGTCAGCTCTTTTCTAGTCTGTCCTCATGTCATTGTTTAGTCTGGTTTTTATTTTCTGTCTTTGTTGTTCGTTTATTGTTTCCCATGTGAGAAACCTAATTTTGTTCAGCTGTATACACGCTATCCAGATGAATGACAATAAAGTTTGACTTGACTTGACTTGATGTATTTGCTCCATCTCCTTCCTCCTCAGTCGTCTCTCCTCCCATTTCAAATGGAGATGCCAAAAGTTTGTGTAAAGAAGACCTCAGCCCGGACTATTTTAAATAGCCGCAAAAGCACGGGGGACCTTTCTAGACGATAGACGAAGGAAATCAAATGAGGTTTTTGTATTTTACCCATAAAACGGGACAAATTGTGTCCCGGGAGAGATTTTTATTTTCCTGGGACAGCTGGTGAAAAAAGAGAACAATTCTGGGAAAAACGGGACGGGTGGCAACTCTACTTTGGGAGCAGCTAGCTTCCTTTGCAAACGACTTCAAGCTTCTCTAAAAGTCACTACATGAATTAGGATATCATTAAATTTAACGTATTTCAGGACCAAGACAGAGCTAGGTTTGCTATTTTGACCTGTTTACCGTCTTTAGTGCGAGACTAAACGGACTAACCCTAAGTTACATGATGAATACAGACATGAGAAGGGTTTCATTGTTTCTTATTCTACTCTGCAAAACATTGTTTCATCAACAGTTTCAGACTGACTGTGGATTCAAGACCGTATTTCTTTCTTCTTTGACTATAATACTGATATGTTATGGCTAAAATATCCCCACTCAGTGAAAGAAAAAACAGTTAACACCATCACAATGCCGGAGTGAATACTGAAGTGGAAAATGAAATGGTCATTCAGTCTGAATATCATAATGGGCCTGGCCTCCTTTGAAAAGCACATTTTAATATCAATTGTACCTTCGCCTGGACAAAGAAAATGAAATAAAGAAGTAAAAAAAGACACTCAGCATTCTCAGTAGACATCAGTGTTTGGTTTCTGAATGCTTCTGAGCTGCTGGTTTTGTTGGCTCTCTGCCTTAAATCGTTGAACCACTTCCAGTATTGGCACCAGATTTTCTTGGACCAAAGCAACAGAGAACCAAATCTTTTATGTTTTACCAACATAATTTCATCTGAGGGGTCGTATTCAATCGATGAAAAACTGCACTTACTCCACAATGGCACCTCCGTCCTCTTGATAGAAGTGTCTTATGACCGTGTTATCACTATGACAGAATTAGTAAGTATGATGTCGCAGAGGGAAGAGTTGTGATTCGAGTGGTCATCCTCTGCTAACCTGGCAACGCTAAGCCATCATTTCCACTTTCTCTCATTGTGGTCTCAAAACGCCACAGATGAATTCACTTGAAATGGATGTCATGTCGAGTAGGCCGCAGGAAAGAGACATGAGACAGTTCCCTCCTTTTTCTCGCATTAACATGAACCTACTCACTGGGCTGTCACTGATATTTGTGTCTAATTTTAAGGTCTGAGAAAACATGGCAGCTGTTTCAGGAAATGTTGCCAACATTTTCTGCAATTATTGAGTCAGTTTTGGAATAAATCTGGGTTGAGAAATAGGTCATGCACCTGCAGAAAAATGCACCATCAATATCTACAACGCCTCATTTTTAGATATATTAATGAGGTGAGTAATTTGCAGAACATGATGAGTGCCATGATCATCAGGGGGAGGGCAAAAGTAAACATTATTTTCTCATGACGTAGTAGCAGTTCTTGTATAATAAAAGACTGTGGTAGAAGTCAAAGTACTGAGTCAGGTAAAAGTGATAAAGTAAATGCTCTACCGACTTCATAAAAGTAAAAAGAAGCTCTCTGACAGACATTTTTACCAGTTGTTCTTGTACAAAGCTAACTGAACCGTGTGTCATATTTTGGAGAATATCACACTTCACTTATTCTAACTGTAAATGATCACCAATAATGATCAACAATGACTTTTCTGGGTCCCCCAGAGCAGATGCCACACTTTGTGGAAACAATCTTCTGCCCTTTGATGCAGGACTACACAAGGAATGTTACGAAGTGACTATTTTCCTAACCCTTTAAACCGTAATTTACATTCTGACTAGTATAAAGGTAGGGAAACACCCAGAAAACAGTCACCGTTGACCACAATTTATTCAACACCCTGCAAAACAGGATCACAGAGTCTGTGAGTGAATTATGCTAAATTGGTTTGCAGTGTGATTAACATTAGCAGAGCTAGCACCACCAGCCTTTGGTCATCCTTGCAGGTTAATGTCCACATGTCTCAGCCAAACCACACAGAGCGATGAGATACCATCTATCATCTGTGCTTTTTTACATCAGGGTAGTAGAGCAATTAAAGCATTCTGGCAGTAGCTATCACCAAGAGTTACAGACCCAGCTACAGCTTGACATATCATCAGCTTTTCAGGCCTACACAATAATAAAAATATGAATCATTCTTATAACCGACAAGTAAATACCAACTAATGATGGTGATGATGTTTAATGGTTCAGCCGACTCAACGCATGCATCTACCCTTCACTCATCTCGCCACATTTCCTGTCACTCTTCAGCTTTCCCATCCGATGAAGTCAAAAGAGCTAAAAAGTAATAACTCGTCCGATCCTGTCTGTCCGAATCAGTTGAACTTGGGATGTCTTGCTGCTCTGAATCCGCTCTCACAACGCTCATTAATGTTGGCTGGTTCCCTGTCACCCTGTCGTTCACAGACATATTCACTGGTGCCTTTTCTCTGTGGTGTTGTCTGTTTTGTCAAAATATGTCACTTACATTGTTTTCTTCACGTTACGTCTGTTGTGTGTGACATGTGATTTCATCAGTCTTCTCAGAGGACTCAATTTTTCTGTTATTGTCTCATCCACTGAGTTTGAATCGGTCTTGATAAAAGTGTATTCACAACTCTGCTCGAATGGATTCAAGCTCATGTGAGATGCCTTCTTTTGAAAAAGTGAGGAGTAGGAAGTCTAAACAGTTATGTTCAGATGTTGGGACTAAAAGTAAAAGCCATCAGACAAATAAACATACAGTATGAGTATACAGTATGTGCCTTTAAATCTCCAAAATGTTTGTGTTTCACTGAGTCTCATGTCAGACAATGATATACATATATTCACTTGTTCTAACACACACACTCACAGTCTGGTGGATACTAATCTCTGACAACATAATCTCACTATATACAGTATATTCCTTGATTCCTCTCCCCTCCCGAGCTACAACTCCTTACAGTTTCACTTCACCACAGAATCACTGGGTCAGCAAAACTGGTGGGTTCCCACTTAATCTACTGTAAATGTTGAAAAAAATGACACCCTTAAAGCAACAATGAAGCTGTCAGCGTAAAACATAGAGAGGCCAGGAGGGGATGTTTCTCACCAGGAGGAGCTCGATGGCCCCCAGGATATACATGGCTCCAGCGTAGGTAGTCCCCAGGTAGAAACAGATCCCCACTGCTCCCCCAAACTCCGGGCCAAGTGAGCGGGAAATCATGTAGTAGGAGCCTCCAGCTGTACACAAACACAACTATGTTAACATTCACAAGCAGAAACACGCACACAGTGTTTGTATTCGGGTAAGCGTCTGATTTCAAAGTGGGTGTGAAAGTGTATTAAACACTGATTGAGATTTCATTACGTGCACAAGCTTGTTTTCTCTGCATGTCTCAGCCTTTTATTGAAAACAGAGACTTGTTGAAATGAGATTTTAAATTTGATAGCCACGAATGTTGGGAGAAAATCATTAACAGTGTCTGCCAATTCATTCTTGGTTCATATTTTTTTCAAGCAAAGCCCCAGGAGAATTCAAATTTTAACAGCGAGAAGCAAGCAACTCAAAGTTTGTGCAGCTTTAATCAGTTAATGTTTGCTGAATTTATCAAAGAAACATTTCAATTTACTGTCACATCGACATTGATTAAAATTGATATTCATTCAACAGAGACGCCTTAATGACGGTACTGAACACAGTAATTGACAAATCTACTTTTCTAATTTCAGTTTTTCTGTTTTTATGACACATTTTCTTTATAATTATGTTTACCACACTGTTTGTGTTTCCAAACTGTGTTAAAATCAATTAAGTGAGCATAAATAAATAGACTTTAATCAGCACTCTGCAGAAGCATAAAAGCTGCTCACAGTTATAACAGAGACAGTCATAATTGGCGATCACTTCCACACTTCTCCACAAGCCTGTAATTTCTTCTGACCCCTGCTGTACTCACACCAACTGCTCAGACGCAGGCCATCATTACTGTGTGAACTCGTGTTATATAAAACAGCTATACTGGATAATATGTGCATCAATGTGTCTGCACACATGGGTTTGGCTGACGTTTTATTTTGTGTAAATAACCTTGTGCTGCGACAAAGTTAAAGTGCAAAAGATTCCAGACTAAAGCTTTAAATGTTTCTGGGGATTTCAAGCTGTGCTGGGTGTAATGTGCCAAAAGCAATCAGTGAAAAGAGAAAATTTTAGAAGCGGACAGACTCAAACAGAGATGACTGCGTGGTGCCGGCGTCTGCTCACCCACCTGGCACTACTCCATTGGTAGCGATGGCGCTCATCGAGATGGCAGTCAGCATGGTCTGCACAGAGAGAGGGGGAAACACAGAGGAGGAGAAAACAGAGAATGAGTTAGCCATTTCTTGAAGAACTGTTCCTTTAAAACCAGTTCACCAAACATTTGCAGATTTCAGAAAAGTATCTTCAATATATGTAACTGCTTTGAGTAAAAGAAGAATGAAATGCTGAGTAGAAACAGAGAGAAGGTCTAGTCTCATTGTTTTTGGAGGATAAAGTTTCACGTAGCATTAATTGCATTTGGAAAAACTAATTCACCAAGCTAATTTGAGCACCAGGATGATAATAAAAAACTAGCAGGGAATAGCGTTACCCAAAGATTTTGACAAGGCTTTAAACGCTGAACGTGTTTCTTTATCATCTGAGTTTAGTGTAACTGAAGCTGGTGTGAATGTTTTAGGTAACTTTCATTAACAAACGTGTAGCACACATTCTATTTTTGACTTAAAGGACTTAAAGGCATTTAAAGGATTATTACAATTAGGGTTGCAAAATTCCGGGAATTTTCAAAGTTAGAAACTTTCCATGGGAATTAACGGGAATTTATGGGAATAAACAGGAATAAACCAGGAATTTACTAAATTGAAGGTTGGCTCTTAATAGGGAACTTAAATATAGTTGGGTAAAATATATTTTAGCATAATCCTGACTAAAACAACCAGATTTCATGCAAGTACAGTTGAATATCTTTTCTACTCCTCAATCTCATGCACATAGCACACTGCTTACTGCAGGGCTATTGAGACCACGCCCCCTACATGCACTGTGTATTCTTCCATCACATGCACAGATGATTTCTAGAATCATGCAGAGGCTAGGCTTGAGAAGCTTGAGGGAAGATTCTATTTTATTTGCATGTTGAATGGGACTTTTTTGGAGGGAGAGAGGCTATTTATATTTAATATTTTGAATGGGACTTTGTTGGGATTGCATTTTTGTTAATTTTTGAATGGGTTGTGTCGGGGAGATGAGTCATATTCAACTTAACATTCATGTTTTTGG
Organism: Notolabrus celidotus; assembly: GCF_009762535.1. NCBI lineage: Eukaryota > Metazoa > Chordata > Actinopteri > Labriformes > Labridae > Notolabrus > Notolabrus celidotus. The sequence continues at coordinate 16,399,186 of NC_048272.1, read as the reverse complement.
TCTTCAATGAAAGAATTGATTGTTCAATAAAATATTTAACACATTATCAAGTTCTACTTAAAAATACATCAGTTTTAATTGTATTATTTTAGATGGATTTCTGCTTATAACACAACAAATATTAATGCTTGTATATGATACCTTTCATTAAATTACCCTCAATTCACAGTTAATTCCCATAAATTCCCATGGAAAGTTTCCAATTTGGAATTTTTTACAAAATTCCCCAGCTTAACTTCCCATGGAAATTGTCCATCCCTTTGCAACCCCAATTACAAAACACTTAATAAGGAGCGTAAAGTTAGAAGTTTGCAAACCAATATTCTGCAGGTTAACCTCTTGGAGGAACTGGATCTCCAATCAGAGCATTAACAGCAACAAAGAGAGGTTCATCATCTGGAAACTCTGAATAGATGTACAATAGATGAATTTCCCCCAATAAGGAAACACTTTGACCTGCTGGTAGTGCATTAAGAACAATCTGAACCTTCTGAAGTTTGACTAAATTATAACACCTTAGTTATAAAATGTTAAATCAAAAAAGCCGTTGAATGGTTGGCATATTTCAGTGAGTACTTAAAGCTCCTGTGAGGAGTTATTAACAGGTTGTGAAACTAACAGTGAGGCCTCTTTAGGACCTACAAAATCAAACATCATTAGCAATAAGACTGACAAGTGTTATTTTATAATTTGTAATGCCTGTAACAGCTGTGAGGGGGTAGGTGTCAGACAAGGTGAATTACACAGGAACACACACACACTAAAAATCTGCCTCAAGCATCCAGGCATGATGGCAGCTATGTTTGTGGAACAGGCACTTAATACACAGACTCTGCATGCACGCAGACTGGTTTACTTTGTGCTCTGTTTATGGAGTGAGCTTATAATCTACATAATATCATACTGGTTTTCCTCATAGATTAGTCATGCACTGTAATTAAAGCTTGCAAGTTTTCCTTTGATACTAAGTCAAAACAAAACCAAAGCATGACATGTTTGACATCACACATCAACCAGAGTGACAATTGCACATATTCACATCTCAAAGTTGATCGTGCAGCCTTAAGCTAAAGACATCTGCTGCTTGGTAAAAGTAGCCTCCACTTTTTTTACTCAGAAAGAAACTTTTAAAAGTTGAATCTCCACATTTTTATTTCCTCCAAGTGATGTCCATCATAACAGCACCAGGCCCAAGGTACATTAAATCAAAACAAGCTGTGACGGAGATTACGTGAGGACAACATCAATTTACAGCGATGCTGGATGCTGCTGCCGACTGGTTGTTGATTAGATAAATAATAATGCCACCGGGCCTGTCAACAGCTGTCAGAGCACATTCAGAAAGCCAATGACAACTGTGATGTAACGGCGGTATGGAGTGGGAGAAAAACACCAGGAGAAATGTGAGGGCATGCTAGAGTGGAGATCAGTGTTCGCCTGCAACACAAACATGCAGCCCTCACTGCCCTGCAGAGGGAAGAGAGGGCGAGAGGGAGAGAGCGAGGGAGGAAGGCAGCGAGTGGAAAAATTGGCCAGTGAAAATGGAAAAAGGGAAAAAGTGAGAAATGGAGGATGAGAAAGTGTGTGTGACAGTACAAAGACAGCAATATGATTTCATCCTTCCTTCAAAGGCTATTGTTGAGTTTCAGAGTCTTTTCATATTTCTGGTACATGAGAGAGATGGACAGAGACAGGAAAAGAGGTATGAACAGTCTGGTTAAAATTTGGTGTCACCTTCTAAAGCAGCTTTTACTTTTCTCTAACAATATGATGTGATTGGTCAGTTTTCTTATGCAATCACTTGGTTCTTGTTAATTCAATTGCTTTAATGTTAAAACGGTGACTTTTGAAAGTGCACAGTATTTTACACGGCTGTTGTAGAAAATTTCAGCCAGTGTGCAAAAGCAAGCTTGGTCTTTTCTAGGGTATAAATCTTTATGACTCAACAGTTACAAAAATCAAATATGATTTAAGAAGTTCGACGTCATTTAAATAAAAACTGAAATGTAAAAAAAGTCCCACTACAAAGGACACAATGGAAATTCTGATCTCCTGAACTGAGAATTACAGTCTGATGGATAAGCTCATGATTTTAATTGATCAAAGAAATGATTAAACTTCTGGCAACTTCAGCCACAAATTGCAGAGCAGAAATACCAAATAAAAGTAGTTTAATCTCAATTTGAGAGACCTTTTACAGTTTAAAATCTATATTTAGTATGTTTGGTAAATTGATTAATAATCTGGCGGTTCAGGGATCTAATCAGGAAGCCTCCCCAGTTGTCTTCCTTTGGAGGTTTTTCCCTGGCTCATCCAGCTGGTAGGAGACCCTGGGGTGGAGCACTCTGGAGAGAGTTTAGATCTTATCTGGTTTGAGAACGCATCTGGATCCCCAAAAAGGAGATGAAAAATGTTGCAGGCAACAGAGACGTCTGGACGATCATGACGAGCCTGCTGCCACTCTGAATGTATTAGCAGCTGAAAACAGATGGATGGATGAATTTATGTGATGATAAATAACTTTAAAGGTGCAAAAGTAGAAAGTAATCGAAACGGGTTAAACCAAATATCTGCAAATAAATATAGACCTCAGCAGTCCAGTGTTGTTGTTTGACAGATTTAATTGGCTAAGAATTGAATATTCTCAATGCTAAGCAGCTTTTAAAAATTGCTACACACTATCCTTTACAGTATACAAAAAATGCCTTCATTAAAAACAGTTGATTACAATGAAATCAAAGCAAAAAGAAAAGTATTAGCACTAGTTTTATGGAGGTATCTCAGAGCAGCGAGAAAACAAAGGAAACAGTCAGAGTGAAAATCTGGTGAGTCCCAGCCGGTTATGTTCCACTATCATCACGTCTGCCTCTGTGAAGACTGTAATGTGGTTATTGTCACCTGAGGGCCGGTGAACTGACGATGAGCAGTGAAGAATGAGTGGGACTCAGCTCCTCGCTCTAATCTGGTCATAATGAGGCCACAAGCTCTTCTCCCACCACAGCAGATAAGACAGTAATTGTTTAAGTGTTTTATCTGATGTGGGCAGCAGCTACACAGAGGTACTCTGTCGCATACTGAGTCGCTGAATCACCACACAAGAGTACAGGACGGGCACAGATGGATTTTTATGATTTAGAGACACTGCTATGAGTGAGGGCTGGTGTAGCACACATTACCTGAAATACACAGCTCTGGATTGCTTGTATTTCAGAAATGGTTCTGTGAAATGGCAATACGGTGAGAGAAAGGCATTGTCCTACCCCAAAAAGCTGATTGTATGTTTGAAATGCATACCAAATGAATCAAGCATTCAATAAAGCTCCCAGACAGGTACTTTTAAAAGTCTAAGAGTGGTTTGTTTTCCTTTCCAAACTATCAGTTGTGAGTAATGAAGTAAGGGCCTGTGTCCACTGACGGCATTCTTTGTGCTGGCAGTGCCTTTTTTCTAAAGAAAACTGATGCAGTGTGAAGTTTTCAGCGCTCACCATCCTTAATGCAAAGTAGCCCATGGCATTAGCTGTTCATTATGTGGCAGCACGCACAGCATTCTCAGTTGAAAATAGTCCAACTTTTGGAAAGCTGGTACACTCAAGAAGGGGGCGGGACTTCTTATATGTACTTTGTAACCTCAATGGCAAATGTCCATACAGAGAAGGAACTAACCACACTTGGTTATAGTGCTTCTCACAAAATGTCCTTGAATAAAAACAAATATGGAGCCTAAAGAACATGAAGCAGAATTAATGGTCAATATGAAGGGAAGGGTAGTAACAGAATCTGAGGTTAGTGCAGCCTTGTGCTCTCACTGGATATCTTTGAATGGAAATTATCAGTTTTTTCATCATCTCAAGACCTTTTTTGTCTGAAGCATGACAAACTCAAGACAGGATATAATAAGAATGGTGACCTTTTCAAAGCTCCCTCTACTCTCTGGTGAAACAGGTGATTTCTCCTCTATCTTCCGCTCACTCCCTGACTGACTTGATTTCGTTTTATTTTGACTGGAGCGCCCCAAGTGCTGCTCTGTTATTAGATCAGGAGAAATCCTATTTGGTCCCTTTTACCTGTTCTTTGAGCAGTGTCCTACTTTATGTGACTTGACCCTCCTGGAGTCACAGCAGTCGGGGAAATAAAGAAGTGTTATCAATCTGCTGCTGTCACAAACACAGACGATCACTCTGGCAGTTCTGCAAAGTTTGCACGGATCTCACAAGGTCACGCTTTGATTTGCTGCGAGTGTAAATGCACTCGGTGCACTTTCGGGAGCAGATATCTAAAATTAAGTGAACTCTGTTTTAAATTTGTTCCCTGGCAAGATGATCGATAGCCAATAAGCTGCTTAACATCACCTGATGCCATCATGTCTGATCAAACAGTAGACTGACAGACTGGGACTACAGGCTGTAGTGTTCTGCTGTAGAGGGTGCAGCGTCTTTTTTCCCACTGACCCAGAGCCTGTGGCCTGTTTTATTGTCCCACTTTCCTGCAGGTAACCTAAAACTGTTCAGGATTCAGTGTTAGCTTGATAAGAATATATATGGCACAGTGGTGCTAACATTTTCTCTCTATGAATCCTGGAGTCGATGCCTATACCTTCCAACCCGCATATATCTCCATGCCCTTGAGCCTGATGCTGGATTATGCTTCTTGTCATTACATAGGAACAACATCAGTGCCCTATATATCAGAAAGCAGGTCTGTGCAAATATGAAAGCTCTAATAATTGCTCAGCCCCCATAATTATGTCTCAGCACAAAGAATATGTGTGATGGAAAAGCTCATTTGAACTTTTAAATAAAGGTCTGCTTACCATTTCACACATGACACTGGGTACAAAGGACACTTTAAGTCTGTTTCTTCTGAAAGCAACAGAGAAACTCTGATGTGGCCTTTAATCGGCCTCGGTGTTGAGCAGAAATTGGTTTTGACAGGAATGGAGTTTTTGTGCTGCCCTGAGAGCGCGCTTCATTAGCATGCTTCATTACACAAATATTTCTTTCAAGTACAACTTCATCAATTCTCATACAGCGGGGCTGAAGGAGTCTATTTTCAGTGTGCTGTTTATCACTTGGAGTCCCTATGGATGGCATACTGTGGAAGGCAGAAGTGCCAGGCGAAGGAGACGGAGGTGATTTTTACTTTCCAGACAGAAGTCGAGGTAAAAAAAAAAAAAGAAGAGCTCCAGAGGATGGGATGCAGCTGCTATATAGAGGAGGAGAGGTGGATGAAAAAAAAGGGACAAAAGTCAGATGGTAGAGGTGGAAAGAGAGACAGACAGAGAGAGAGAGAGGCTACAAAAGAGAGGAGCTGAAGAATGAGGAAATAATGAGCGAGTTAAATTAAAAAGAGCTGGGAGAAATTGAGGAAGCGAAAGAGATGAGAGTAAAAATGAAAAAGGATGAGGGGAGAAAAGCATCTTTAGCATTTAAATGAGTCACGACTGAGGGCAGAGCACCCTTTACCTCGCAGCGTTTGGATTCAAGACCTGGAAGTAATGAGGAAGGCCAAACAACAGATGACTTTCCATCGAGAATATTAAATCTTATTTTATCTCGGTGACAAGCCCGCATTCGTTATCAGGGCTAAAAATATAGGCTACACAAGCAGCGCAGGGTTAAATATATCTGCTCGAAGAACGACGTGTGCGGTCGTTTTCTTCCTTTTAAACATGGTTGTGTGTATAATTTCATGGTTAATAGTAAAACATGTCACACAGAGGCTCAGTCCTTGTGTAATAATGATTCACAGAGCGTGCAGTGGCTCGTTAATGTTCTGTCAAAATGCTGCGTGACGGGAGAATAACGGCGTAAGTGCTCCATGGCTACAGATGTGTGTGCTGCTGTGATTGAACGTCGGACGAATAGTGCCCCGTCAGTGATATCCCATCATGCCTTTATGTGAATAAAACATGTGGGGCGGCCAGGGTGTATATGATCAGGATTTACAGCACTTAAATTCCTGTGGATTTGAATGAAGTGGGGCTCGCTGAATATATGTTTGTACACTAACAGACACACACACACACACACACACACACACACACACACACACACACACACACACACACACACACACACACACACACACACACACACACACTCCTGCGGTGTGTATCTGGTAACCCCCTGGAGGGCAGGGTGGTTATGTGTTATGTAAGGAGCTCAGGAGGAGAGAGGTGGGGGTTTCTCACACACCGTTCACGCTCAGGCTTATCGCCCCAGGGCTCTGCAATGAGCACGCCGTGTGACTGATAAGAAATAAGCGTGTGTGTGAGAGTGTGTGAGAAAAATGAGCAGAAGCAGGAGAGAGGAACAGAATGTATTTTTAAAAGATTAAATACTCACCAGTGTGTGACATGCAAAGAGATTTTGAGTGTGTGTGCAAGCTGAAGACATTTAGCATGGTGTGTGTGTGTGTGTGTTTGTGTGTGTTTGTGTTTGCATGGCTTCTGTCAAACTGAGTCTGAACCAGCTTTCATCTTCTGGGCTTTTTTCTTGGGTTATTTTATTACACTGCACATTTCTTTGTATGAAACAGAGCAGCATAGATCTGTTGGAGCTTTAATAGAATCTAAAGTGGGATTTATTTGTGTATTTATACTATTTTAAATGATACGCCATCTAATTCAAGTACATCCCAAAAAGCAGCTGTTTAACACTTCAAATATTCATATTTCTGTGATTATATTAAACATAATTTTACAAAAAGTGCATTTAAATATTGCACGTTGCACCTGTTCTTAATGTGTTAAAAGAATCAATAACAAGCACTCTGCTCTCCCCCACTATGATGTTTCAAAGCCCTCTCCATGCTGTCACACAGCAACATGATTGGGAAGCATATTGCCTGTGTGTCTGTGCAAGCAACTTTGCCATGGTTGGGATTTGAGGGGGTTGTTCTATAAATACACTCCGTGCTAGAGGAGAATCTAGGCTGCACAAACACACAGACATGCCAACATACAGCCCTGCTACAATGCACACTGCGAACCAGAGAGAAGAAACACAACCCCGACAAGCCGACAGACTGCTCGGTGTGAGCTTAACAGCCCTGTACAATTACATAAGCTAACCTAATAATAACTCCTGAAAAGATAAGGTGTTAGGAGGCAGATTATATGTTTCCTGACAATCAACGCATCAAACAAGTCAAACACAATCAGCTCGTAGCGGCCGCTCAGATCAGTGACAGCAGCTGAGCACGTCCTGTGGGACGCACTCTTAGGTAATACGAGTCTCAAGGCCACAGCAGGCCGTCAGTCCGACACCAGAATCACGCTGACACATGACAGATCTGTAGCAACGATATCTGTGGGAACAAGGGAACATCGCAGTGTGTCATCATCCATTTTATTCTTTCTAAAGATCGAAAAATGTGTCTTCAAAATACAACAGGAGTGATAAAAGAGGAGCAGCATCCTTTACTAGCTTAAAAAAGGGATTTTGTTGTTTGGGACCCGATCTTCTGAAGAACGCCCTCACTGCTAATGTCAAGGGACTGTGGTTGCAACAACATTACACTCCACCAGTGGTCAGTGTGATCTAACTGGACATAGTAAGATAAATGTTCAAACTTCCTTCCTGAAGAGTCAGCATAAGGATTTACTCCTTCAACGGTCCAATCCTCTCGATAAAAAAGTTATCAGAATAAACCAGTTATTTCAAGTATTTGCAATTTAAGTATGAAAGGGCTTGATGGTGAAAACACAATGTATCATCATGTTGCTTTTGGTCTTTTAATGAGATTTTTGTCAATTAAACATTAAAAAAGAAAACAGTAGGGCCAGAGTTGACCATAGCTAGACCATCATTAAATAGAGTAGACAGTTTTTTTGGTACTCTTTGCAGAGGTTTGTAGGACGGTTAAACTTGGTTTAAAACAAAAAGGAGCTTGATCAACTGGTTGGAGTGGCTTGTTTTGAGGTAGGGTGACTATATAGACCCCACAAAGGAGGTGATGGAGTTGAAATACCAACCACTGTCCTTTCAGTGCGTGCCCACTGACCAATGTCCAATTCGGCAGAGATGCCCTGCCCACCTCCCCTGCTTCACTTATCTTGAATTTAGGAAATCTTCTCAAAATAATGAGGAAGAAAAGCTGTTGAAGCTCTCCATCTCTTCTATCCCTCTTTCCAATCCCAACTTGGTCGAGGCAGATGTCTGTCTAACATGAGTCAGGTTCTGCTCGAGGTTTCTACCTGTTGAAGGAAGTATGTCCTTGCCGCAGTAACTTGCTAAATGCTCATTGTGGATCAAATGAGATCAGTCTGAGTCCTGTCTGTAAGATGGGAATGGATTTCATCCTGTCTTGATGTTGGGTCTTTTTTAATAATATACCATAGAGTATGGTAAATACCTGCTCTGTTTGTAAAGCGTCTTGAGATAACTTTTGCTTCGATTTAGCACTAATAAAGATTGATTGATTGATTGATTGATTGATTGATTGATTGATTGATTGATTGATTGATTGATTGATTGATTGATTGATTGATTGATTAAAACCAACGCTGCTAGCTTGGTGGAATCTCAGAATGCTTTGCGCAGGGAGGCAGAAAGCTGCAATACTCAATGAATGGGAGCAAATTCGGTATATGTAAATTGTAACTATATCTGGCATTAATGATGGAGCATTTTTTCTTTTTAAAAGTTGAAGGTATCATTTTTGGACAAATGACCAGAAGCTCAGGTTTCAGGGAGAGCCAGTGAACAAAATGTCTAACTAATCAAAGTCCATCACATCCATGCAGGTGTCAAACATGTTGCTTGTTGATTTGCAGCATTGTCTACATTGACCTCAAACTGCTGCAGTTACAGTATTAAAAATAATAGCTGCTGGGTTAATGGGGAAATTCTTTTCTTATGCTATAAAATTAATATTTACATCCCCAAACAACAACTTCAGCAGCTCCACTGATCCTTTATCCTCACTGTCCTCCGTGAGCCCTATAATGGTGAACAGCTGGTCCCTTTTACTGCTGCACAGCTCATTACCTGTAAAGCTGCTCTCCGCTTTAAGGTCATTCTTCAATGACACTTTTTAAAATGCGTGCATGTTTGATTTCAGGGTATACCCGGTCAACAAGCTGCAAACAAAGAGCTGAGGAAAAAAGCAGGTAACACACTCACTGTGGAACAGCACATGAAGACAATGACGAAGGTCCCAATGACTCCTCCGATCCCCACCAGCCAGGTCATCCTGAGGAAGAGGATGACTCCGAAGATGTTCTGGATGCATGGCAGGTAGACGCCCATCAGGGTACCGAGCTGGGGGGCCTGAGGGAGGAAGAGAAGAGAAGAATAGGAGAATTCATGAACCAGTTAAAGGTTAAATGGTGTTAAACGTCTTCTTGATTGTAGTTTATGTTGCCTTTCCTGACATAACCGCTTGGTTTGCTTTCACTGTGACACAACTTTCCTGTAATTTCAATGAATGTATTTGTTTCTATATCATAATTTAGGGTCTGAGACAGCACAAATCAACAACAGGAGGGAAAGCTGTATCTCTCTCTCTTTTCTATCACAGGCCTTGAACAACAGATGTGCAGCATTGCTTAATGACTCCTGCTTCACTTTTGGCATCTCTGTGAATCAATAAAAGTCAACACAGCAGCCGGGCATGCTGGGAACCACAGTGTGCTAATTTTCTTAATAAATTGTCTTTTGTTTTTCAAGGGTCACGCGCCAAGAAAAACACTCTGCAGATTGTCGGACTGCCAGTAAGACAAAACTTCACAGGTTGTGACTTTTAAAGGCTGGATTTGGAATTTTAATTTGTTGCTTTGGGCTGAAAGAACTGCTTTTACTTTATTCTGGGATTTGTTGATTTTAATTTATTGCAAACATTAACTGACTTAAATGATGTCACTATTGATATGTTTTTTCTGTTACTTTTGTGTCTTAGCATGCTGTTTAAACGGCAGCATTTGAAGTTATTTCAGCACTTAAAAGTAAAAAGTTATATTTTTTCCGACTTTATCGTCTGCACCTTTAAATTTCTGCTGTTTTTCCTCCCTACAGTGCTTTACATAAATCCTTTGTTGCTTTTCAGAACAATAATGACTTTCAGCCCAGGATACAGAAAACTTCAAGACCAGGAGGTAGCCAGGAGGCTGTTCAATATGTTATTATTTTATTCCTTACAGGGTTCTTCTTGTTGCAGTGGATTTGTTGGGCTCAGTTTTGCTGCAATGCTGTCCCCGGTGTGGATCAGGGAAGAAAGCGAGAGCTGCTCGGCATGTCCTTACACTGTATGAGAATCAGTTTCAAGGCCGTTCCAATGAAGGCAATCACTCAAGCGTTTTTTCTCATTGCAGATTGATTAATTGGAGTTTTCTTTGTTTGAAGCATGCTGTTAAAGTTTGTGTATTTGTGTGTGTGTGCTTTTAAGGTCTTATTTGTTTATGTAAAGTATACACATGTGTGTTATCATGTCTGTGTATGTGCACCAATGTAATGGCCTGTATTAAATCTGAAGGACACATCAGCTGACCCTGACCGTAGCAGAAGGTAGTCATTCCCTTCTCAAGGACAACACGACCAATGAATGGTATCAATCAGCTGACCCGACATGTTGTTTGAGTTTGGCTTCTGCATACCTGTAAATGCATCCACAGTTATGAACACATTTTAAAGAACTGGCCGTGTTTTTTTTTCCTCTCTGTGAAAAAAAGACGTTTGGTCGATACATCACTGCCAGACATCTTAGACTCTCAAATACCTACGGACATCATCCTCAAAGTGGAGTATTGGCAGCGCGGTATGGTAATGTTTTTCCTTTATCTTCGGTTTAAAAAGACATCATTAAAAATGCGATTATTTGTTTATCCAGTTATGGATATTAAAATTTCAGCGGATGGACACAAGATGAAAGAAAAACTCAGCATCGGGAAGTGACAGCAGATGCTGAATTCATAAAGCAGACTTTTAATCAAATCATCCTGACAAGTGGCTGACATCGAATGAATAATACTGTTTGTGAAGCTACAGTTAGTGATTTGTTTGGAGAGGTTTGCTCTCCAGCATTCATAATGAACTGTTTGCAGAGAGGAGAGGAGACAAGAGGAGAGAGCCAAAGCAGGAGAGAGGAACAGAGACAGAGCAAGTCCAAACAGGTCTCGCAAATATAATTATCTTCTAATTTCCTTTAGATAAACAACAGAGTGAGAGCTCACATAAGGAAGTGTAATTAGTGAGCTTATCACTCTGGAAACCCTGGATGTGGCTGAGAAGAGCAGCGAACGGCTTATGAACATGTCATATCACATCAGATCAAATCATATTACAAAATAATATTACATCATATTGTATCATATCATATTGTATCATATCGTATTATATCTTATCAAATCAGATCATGTGTTACATTCACTGCATCACACATTGTGTCACATCACTGAGTGACATTAAAACAACCTGATTTACAGCATTACAGCATGGCATGTCAGGAATTAGCTTGATATAAGACACGTAGTCTGAAACATCTGTTTATAACCTGTGATTGTGAAGAAACAGATCAGGCAACATGCTAAACTAAACCCAAATCAGTGTGCCTACTTACAGTCTTAAAACCCAATCCCAGGATAAATACGCTTGATCTAATCCTGACTCTAACAGCGAAACATTATCGTCTACCTGCAGTGATAAACATCCAACTATTGGGACATGGTTATTGACTTTTTCCTTCTGAGGACATTATTAAAGGACTAGTGGAAATAGTTGAGAGTTTTTAGTGCTGTATTTCTGAACTTAAAGGTGTCTGGTGGTGGACTGTTAATAGTAGTGGGACAAAATATTAATAGAGCAACATATCATTGAAATTACTGATACATGATTGAATGAATAAGGTGCTCTAAACTGTTTTCCCCACTACTTCATGAATCCTTGTGGTGGCAGAAGTTAATTGGCCAAGGAGCGGTTGACAGCTGCAAAATAGCAGATGACGTGGGACACTGACAAAGATGGTGGTGCTCTCCAGTCTGCAGAGAGAATTACATTCACCTATGAGTGGACTTCACGGTCCATGGAGTCCTGATAATTAATGCTCATTTGATTGACAGCGGATAGGAAATGCATAGTGCTGTGCAAACTAGCATCATGCACAAGACACTGGTGGAAGTTTTACCTGAAAATACCCGGCTGTAGTTTATGACCTCCTCACTGACGCTGTTACAGGTAGGCTACAGTCCTACAAGCTAGCGTTAAAATACAGTTAATGTTTTAAAGTTTAAGCATAAAATGAGAACAGGTTCATATGCACAAGTTGGTCGTGGCAGACTACAGACTCGAACATGAACATCTCAGTGAAAAAAATATTAATATTTTCTTGTTAGGGTCATTTTGTACTCTTCAGTTTATCAGATATCCTGTTGTGTGTTATTTTTTCATATATTATTGTCTTGCTATATTGATCATTTATTGCAGTATGGCTGAATCATGGTATCATCAGTATTGTGGGCCACCTATCGTGAGTCACCAAGTGATTCCCATGCCTGTGTAAATGTCAAATAAAATGTCTTTTCATGGTCACTGTAAACAGACAAGTTGAAGGTATTTCTGTCTCTCTTCTCAAGCAAATTTTTTTTAGTTTTTAAAACTTTAAACCAACATTTTTTTAAATCTATGTTTACTTAGAAGAAGTTTTCTTTGTGCCTGCCTTTGTTTCAAGAATCACTGCACATTACTGCTGCCTGAATGTGTGTTTGTGTCCTCGTATGAGTGCATGAAGTCAAGAAAACTGGGAAAACAAATTCATGTGTTATTTTGCAGATCATCTCGAGAACAAACCTCAACTTTCACAGATATTTTTTTATTTTTTTATTTTAATATTTCTTTTATAAAATGTAGAACGAAGTTGTAATCCACCAAAAATGCCTCTGATTTATAATCTTTTATAATCCACTTTGTTGTTGTAGCAGCTTTCATTACTCTTCCCATATACCAGTATAATCTTGATTATCATATTTGTACGTTTTGTTCTTGTTACTTCTCTGTAAAGAAACACCTGCTTTCGTAACAGATACATCTCAACTGCACTGAACAGAGCCGTGTTGCTTGTATTATGTCGTTTTTTTATGTGTTCAGTTGATTGGCAGATGCATATTTACTTGTGACACTGCATGGTTATGCGTCTCCTCTGCAGAGCTGAAATGTCACACACACCCTTGCCTCTTCTACAACTTAATCCTCGCAGCAGGGAACCTCTCCACCTTCAGCCTCATTGCGTTTTAATCAAAGAATCATATTGAGGCCTCCACAGGTTTCACCAGCAGAGAACAAACCTCGTCCGTCTCTGTCACCTCCCCCTCTATATGATAATGATGTGCACAGTTTGCTATGCAAATCAGATTGTGACTCACTGTGACTGTGCCCTTCAGTTTGTGGCGGAGAGGAATTTTTATCGTCTGCTTGTTGAGGATCTAAATAATATTTTTTCATGGAAACTGATCCACTGAGAAGCCTCATCTGAAACTACATTTGAATCAGATAGGCACTGTTTGCATTTCCTGGAATATTTTTGCCCACTATGCTCCCACGTGCTGCCACATGGAGCAGCAGCTTAGGCAACTCGACAAACAATCCTGCTGTCATCCCAAATCAACTCAACTTTATTTATATTGCACTTCTCATACAAACATGCAGCTCGAAGTGATTCACATTGGAACAAACAGGTTGAATATAAGAGTAGAGATGAAAAAGCAATGGATTAAATTTGTCAGACTTACAAAAATCACATCAGGAAAACCAATCGTGACAGAAATGAATAAATAAAATCAGTAACAGATAATGCTTCAATAGGAAAATGATTATTACATTAAAGTAAATGAAAACTACATTTTAAAACTGTGCTGTGTTTAAAATGTAGCCAAGCTTATATAAGGATCATAAAAAAAGGATAATCTCATTACTCCTAAGATCTTTTCAAAAACTGACTGAACATATTGCATCCTTTCACCTATGAATTAATATCTCTATCACTCCCAGACCACCCAGTGGCATTGCTGTAATTAAAAACACTCAGTTTTCACTGACAGGTCCTTCAGGGCTTTGGTGTGAATATACATTAAGAGTCTGATGCTGCAGGTAGAAAGCTACGTCTTACATCAGCACTTTGTTGGTGGACCACAAACTGCTACAGCTGCACAAACTGGTCTGAGGTCAGTTTGTAATATTAAGTGACTTATTAAAGAACCTGCTAGCATGATCCGACTGTAGTGTGCAAAAGTAGACATGACACAAGAGCAGGCGGCTCTGAGTCCTTTCAAGGTGAGGGATTCTAATTAAAAATGATTTGCAAAACTGCAATGACTTTGTTTTTGTTTTTTTCAGCTAGAAGGTGAACACACTTTTTTAAATCCACCTTTATCAGCAGAATTCTTTGAGGTGTTAACTTCAAACAGATCAAAACAGAAAAAGAGTTGTCTGGAAAATAGTTGCAATCAAGATACCAACTTCCTCGACTACTGATTTTTATCAAAATAGATAAGAAAAAAGTAAGAAGAAAAAGGCTTTGTAAATTCAGAAAGAACACAGAGGGTACACTGCAGGATCCAAACAAGATAACATCTCTGCAGAGCAGTTTGTCAGAAAAGCTTAGAGAAAGTATTACATACAAAACTCAGTTATTTTAGGCGTCTGATGACTTCCTCATGTATCTCAAGACTTTGAGAAAGTCAGACTGAAAATAGTGATTACAGAATATGCTTATCTGACCCAAAAAGGTGTGTATTCTGAATGACAAAAAACTATTGAACCAAGTCTGAAATAACCCTCTTCAGACTGCAAACTGCCACTTTCTCCGCCCAGTCTCCCTCTCTGTTAATACCACAATCAAGCAAACCTTGTATGCCAACCCGCTGCATGAGTATCTGCAGCAGCTTACAGCTGAGTGATGAATAATAATCCAGATATAACAATAGGCAGGCTCTGAAACACGGTGTCGTCTGCTAGAAATCCTGTGTGTTACATAAGATGTGCAGATGAAGATAAGCAGGGCTGTGGACCTGATCAAGAGATGCTCTAATGCAATTTTCATTCTTTCCTGATACTTATATCAATACTGTTATAGATACTGATACCAATATTGATACTGATACTGATACCAATATAGATACCAATACTGTTACTGTTACTGTTACTGATACTGATACTGATACCAATACTCTAACTGCTACTGATACTGATACCAATACTGATACGGATACCAATACTCTTACTGTTAGTGATACTGATACCAATACTGATACGGATACCAATACTGTTACTGACACTGATACTGATACTGATACCAATACTGTTACTGATACCAATACTGTTACTGATACCAATACTGTTACTGTTACTGTTACTGATACTGATAACAATACTGTTACTGATACTGATACTGATACCAATACTATTACTGATACCGATACTGATACCAATACTCTTACTGATACTGATACCAATACTGTTACTGTTACTGATACTGATACCAATACTATTACTGATACTGATACCAATACTCTTACTGATACTGATACCAATACTGTTACTGTTACTGATACTGATACTGATAATGATACTGATACCAATACTGAAACCAATACTGTTACTGATACTGATACCAATGCTGATACTGATACCAATATAGAAAGAGATACGGATGCTGATACCAATACTCTTACTGATACTGATACCAATACTGATACTGATACTGATACCAATACTGATAGCGATACTTCTGATACTGATACCAATACTGATGCCACTAGTGTTACTGATACTGTTACCAATACTGATACCAACATAGATAGAGATACTGATGCTGATAACAATACTTATAGGGATATTGATACCAATACAGATACCAATACTGATACTGATAATGTTCTAATACTAATACTGATGCTGATGCTGATACTGATACTGTTATGATAGAGACAGTTACCAATACTGATACCAATACTGATACAGATAACGATACTATTAGTGTTCTGATACAAATACAGATACTGATACTGATACTAATATAGATAGTGTTTCGATACAAATAAAGATACCGATACAGACACTGGTATTGATAATGTTCTGACACAGATACAGATATTGATACCAATACAAACACTGATACTTATGCGTATACCAATACAGATACTGCTATCAATATAGATACTGCTACCAATACCAAAATGCTAATACTGATACTGATACCAATAAAAACACTGTTATTGATACATATTCAGATACCAATACCAATACTAATACCACTAGAAACACTGATATTGAAATACTGTGTTTTGGCCAATATAAGTTTATGATTCGATCACTCTAAAGCATTCTTGCTGATACACAATAGTGCATTGTTTTGTGAGGGCGTCTGTGGCTTAGTGAGTATTAGACGCAATACTTATTCAGGTAGAGAACAACTCTTATATATAAGTAGCTTGTTTCCTCATTCCTCCTCAGTTCTATACAATCCACAACTCGTTCGCAATCAGTGGAGTCGCCCTCTGCTGGTCATTACAAAGAATGCAAGTTTAAGGCACTTTCGCATTGGCTGCTCTTTTAAAACCAGTTATTTCCATTCCTTATAAGATAGTCTTGTGTTTAATCACTCCCGGGGTCTGCGCTGACACAGACACATTGCTATTGGTAATCAATGCTAGCTTATTAGCTTGCTGTTACTCAAATGTAATGTAGAAAGATAGGGCTCTAAACTTTAACATGATGTCGGTTATGGGGGAGAATTCAGCTTCTGTTTTATTGGCTGCAAACCCTGAGCTCTCAGAATAACTTGTTGGGTACACGAATCGTGTAAATGTACAGCTATAAGTAAGAAAAGAAACACCTCTGTGGGTTCTGCAAACATCCACTTTAACAGACAAATCTAGAGGACTAATGGATGCCCCTAATGACCTTCTATGGAGAAATAGTTTGAAGCAGATGAGGTACTTGTGTATGCACTGAATCAATGACCCCATTTGGGATAAGGACCAAATGTTTATCTGAAGTGTTTGAATTCTATTTTCATTCATTTGGTGTTTCATTTGTTCATTTGGGGACAGGGGATTGCAGTCTAAACCAGGAACAGACACACACACACACACACACACACACACACACACACACACACACACACACACACACAAAGTAGAAGACTTTGTGTCCCTTTGATGCACTGGGAGCCAGCAGAGGGATGATTTCCCCAGAGAGCAAGCCACCGTGAGCAGAGGCACCACTGACTGCTGCAGAGCCACAGGTAAGCCAGCGAGGCACCACTGAACTAGGAAGGAACAGCTGCCCCCCCCTTACCCCCTGGGAAGTGCCCACAGCCCACTGAACGGATGGCTCAGGTGTGTTAGACGCACAACAGGACCTTTCAATACATCTGCAGAGGCAGCTATTTCAGATTCTCGGCCTCCTGCTGCCCTACCACTTACCACAAGCCTCTCACCAGGCTGGGCCTCTCTCTCTGCATCCATCAGGAGCACTTACTCACAGGAGGCACTGAGCTCTGAAGCCCACTGGAGCTTTAGCCCAACAACAATTTATTGCATTAAAGGGACTATTCGCCAATTTTCAACCTGTCCCTGTTTACCTGAGTTTAAAGTGTTAAAAAGGCCTGCAGTTGTTGATGTTCAGTGAATCTCTGGAGAATGGGCACAGCTGCAGAATTTGCTGCCCTCTCTCATCGTTGATTTCCCTGCTATTATGTTTGCTATGTGAGGTTGGATTTTAATCTCCGCCTTCACTTATATTGCAAGCTGGCTGCCTTTCCAACAGCAACAAATTACATCTTTGAATAAGAGGATCTTATAGACAAGTATACACTTGAAGGGGTATGGCTGTATGTACTGGAGAATGAGTATGTGGCTTCAGAAATTCAGAAAAGCAAAGTAGAGGCTGCGGCTACTTGCTTGCAATGCATTCTAGTACATGTAGGCACAACTGGTGCAGCTCCACCAGCAGCAAGGCTCTGCTTTTTGTGTCAGTATACAGTAGTATGCTACGAAGTTGATGCCTTTATTGACAACCTTTGCCATCAACACTGATTTGATTCATTGTTACAGACTATATTTCGTTCCACGGTCTTTATCAGTAAAACCTCAGACTGCAAACTTGGAAAGCCATCTCCTGGACCTCTGATTGCTGCCTCCTTAAAGTACTAAATGCAAAAATGTTGTGATGTTGCCGAACCTCATAGAAAGGATACCGTAGGCCAAAGCATGTGGCTCTTATAGTAATAGACCAAAGCATTTCAAAGATGTGATCAATATTCAACAACTCTGTGGAAGCCTTAAATATTGTTCCAGACCAGTTTTGTTTGCATCCAGTAAAATGATTGCTTTGCGATTGCATTTTGGTCAAGGACATTATCTTTACAGTCCTGCAATCTAAAGTTTTTGTGCATGGCAAAACAAGGTAAAACTGTAAGTGAAAGAGAAACATTGTCTAGTCTTGCCCCTTGGCATTACATTTATAATACACTGTCTTTGACCTCATATGATGCTAACCTTAGCCACAAAGAGGCCAGACCACAAAACACAACCTAGTTTTGTTGCTTGGTTTCAAAGAAAACCTCTTATTTTTCCTAAAGATTTTATACCAGTGATGTAACTTTTACTGCTAATTGCATATTCTGTATGAGTCATTATTTTATGTTGCCTCTCTTTCCTCACACCCCTACAGTCTTTTTATTGACCCTTATATGGTTGTCTCCTGAGTTGCTGAGGCTAGCAGAGGTAGCACTTTCACTCTCTGAGATGTTGGAGTTTGGAGAGAAGTAGTTGAAAAGGAAAGGTGAACCTTATATTAAAAGTTAGCTGCAGGGGACAGAAAATGAAAGAAGGAGTGTGGGGGGACCGTACATCTGAAAGGAGCTGCAGGAGAGCAGAGAGGAATCATCCAGGCCCTCAGGCTCCGGGACACCCTGCCAACCTGCCTCTGCCTGCAGAACCAGAATCATGTTTTAAATCACTTCTTACAGGAATTCTTTATGATCACCGGCAGGAAGTAGAGTCGTCAGCGCCCAGAACCTTCTGGATCTGCAGCAGAATGTGTTTTATTACTGATCAGACTGCACTTGTCTTTATGGGCCAGCTGCCTGTAATGAACAGAGGTCACTGTAGGGGAACTTCATGAAATAGAGTGCTGTAAAAAATAGATTACTGGAGATCGACCAATACTATATCATTACATGTTAGAACATATAAGCTGCCTGGTTAGACTGCCAATGCAACACATGGTGGTTCTGGAGGGAGGAGAGGGGGGTCTAATGAGAGAATATCCCTTAAAAGTGAAGAGGAAGAGAGGAAAGTCAAATAAAAAAGGGGTTAAGATGGGAAAGGAAAGGAGGTGGTAGGAGAGGGAGAGAAAACACAAGGATGAGATACAGAAAAGAGAGCACAAGAAGAGTAGGGAGAAGTGAGGAATAAAGAAGTAGAGGAGAGCAAAACAGGGTTGGGGGCAGAGGAACAAGAGAGGCCAAGGGAGGACACAGGAAGTTAAAAAAAGGTAAAAAGGGGAAATAATTCAAAGGCTGGGAGAATAAAGGGAAGATAAGAACAAAGATAAAAAAGAAGACCAGGGGGGAAAAGAGGTGAAAGAAAAAAGGAAAAAAGGAAAGTTGACAAGAGAAGAGAGAAAAAAGGAGAACACAAAAAAGGAAAAAGGAAGGATGTAAAGGAAAGGAAAGTGGGGAAAGGAAAGGAATAAAGGAAAGGAAAAGAAAGGAAAAGGGGAAAAGGAAAGGGATGGACATGAATAAAAGAAAAGGATAAAATGGGAAAGGTAAGGAGAGGAAAAAAGGAAAGGAAAGGGGGAAGTGAAGGAAAAAGAAAAAGAGGAAAGTAAAAAGGAAAGTAGGGTAAGTAAAGACAAAGAATGGTAGATAGGAGGAAAAGGAAAGGAAAGGCATTAAGGGATAGAATGTAAAAAAAGGTGTGGAGAGAACATGAAAAGGAAGAATGGGGAAAACAACAGTGGACGAGGAAAGATAGACTAGGAGTGGAAAGGAGTGAAAAGGAGACTAGAGGGGAGAGGAAAAAGAGAAAGGTGGGAGAAAGAGAAGAAGGGGGAGGACAAAATAAGCTAAGAGGCAAAATCAAATAAAAAAGAAGAAAGGGGATAGAGAAGAGGGAGAAAAAAATGACATGAATAAGAAGACAGGAGTAAGAAAGAGAGGAGAGGAAGGGACTAAGGAAGGGAAAGGAAGATATGGAAGAGAAAGGATTCAAGGGGGCAAGAAAGGTGATTAAGGAGAAGACATGAAGACACAAGAGAGGAGAGGAGAAGACGAGGAAGAAGGAGAGGATACAAATGTAAAGATGGGGAGGGAAGCCCAGAGGGGACAAAAAAGGGAGGAAATGGAGGAGAAGAAGAGTGTAGGACACAAGAGAGGAGCATATGCACACTTTGAGTTTCATTATGGAGGAGGCCTAGAGGAGGCATGTAGCAGAGCAGCGAGGAGGCAGAGGAGGTTAATGAGAGCGAGGGAGGCAGACCAGGAGCTTGTAACGCCATCTCCACGCTCTGCTGGCCAAACAGGAGCTGATCGGGCAAATGTGTTTCTGCTCAGGTGTGCTGAATTATTAAACAGACTGTGAGAGGAGAGACCGGCCAGCATCAGCCTCCCTGACCGGCTGTAGATCAACCAGTCAGTCAGCGGTCGGCACTGTATGTGTGTGAATGTGTGTGTGTGTGTGTGTGTGTGTGTGTGTGTGTGTGTGTGTGTGTGTGTGTGTGTGTGTGTGTGTGATCTAGATCTGTAAAACACTGACTGCTGTTATCGTCCTCTGTGGTGCTGAAGGCTCGCTGCCCTGCAAAGAGCGTCTACATGTGTTACTAGAATATTCTAGACTAAAAGACTCCACAAAGCCTCACATGTTGTGAAACCTCTGTTTACCCTCACTATCACATTCAAGGCTAAAAGTTTCCTTCTCCACTAATGCACATGTGCTGCTCAGCTGTAGCTACACTCAATCACTTGCACTTTGATAAATCAGGTCAGCAGTAACCTGGTGTGGATGTAAGTGGGAAAGGTGAGCTGAACATGTTACCAGCACTGCAAATAGTCACCCATGTTAAAACAGTGCAATGTTTGATCTATAGAAACTTAAAGCTCCAGTGAGCAGTGTGTAGCTGGTTATGAAACAGACTGAAATCAATATTGATGTCTTTATATGAGCTACGAAAGCAAACAATACCATTGAAGTAGTGATTGTTACTTTTCTACATAGTTGTTTTTTATGTCTGTTCCTCCTGCTCAGGGTAGGCGTCAGATGATGTGATAAAGAGCAGATTCTCGATAAGTGATACATTTTTTTATTATATTCTTGGGGTATTTTTGCCTTTATTGGTAGGACAGCTGAGGAGAGACAGGAAATGTTGGGAGTGGAGAGTCGGGGAAGACCTGCAGTAAAGGGTCGTAGCCGGGAGTAGATGCAGTGACCACTGCGTCAAGGACTATAGCCTCTGTATATATATTTATATACACTACCAGTCAAAAGTTTGGACAAACCTTCTCATTCATGGTTTTTATTTATTTAATGATTTTCGACATTCTAGATTAATACTGAAGACATCAAAACTAGGATATGATATGGTTTAGCCATAATATGAATTACAACAGTAGTCAAATAGGGCTATCCATTGTGTACTAACCCTACATCTGAACAACACAACTGATGGTCTCAAACACATTAAGAAGGTAAGTAATACCACAAATTAACTTTTGACAAGGCTCATGTTAATTAGAAACCATTCCAAGAGGCCATCTCATGAAGCAGACTGAGAGAATATAGAATTATAGAATAATATATATATAGAATTCATGCCAATAAAGCAAATTTAACTGAATTGAATTGAATTGAATACCAAGAGTGTGCAAAGCTGTCATGAAGGAAATAAATAAAAACCATTAAATGAAAAGGTGTGTCCAAACTTTTGACCGGTAGTGTATTTGACTCGCAAATCATAGCGAGCAAAGCTTTTATTTACAATGACGTCGAGCATATAAAAGAAGCATTAAAAAGCAAGATAAGCAAATGAAAGATATAACCTTAAAAGAAAGACGATCAATTAAAAACAGACAGCAATTAAAAAGTAATGTTAAAATGAAGTCAGTTAAAACAGGCACAATCAGAGTTTAATACGTTTACAACTAACAATTTGAAATGGCTAAAGGAAACCAGTGCGTTCATCTTTAAGGCGCTTTATAGTTAGTTCCAAGCAGATGATGCAAAAAAGCCATAACAGATCCTTCAAGCACAGAATGAACTCTAGGAACCTGGAGCGTAAACGCCATTGCTTGAATTGCTATAGACTAACTGGTGCCCCTACAGGATGACATTTGTCTTCTAAAAATACTACTTACCAATGAACAGGACATGGTCAGCAAAAAGACATAAGCAACTACTTTGTCCACGGGGGTCACTAAAATCAACACAAACTACACATCCCTTACTGGAGCTTTAATAATGTGAGACAAAAATATCAGAAGTGCAACAATGGAACATCTCATCTTTAAATATATTTGAAAATACTAACTACAGATATTAATGATATGAGGGGTTAAAGCTGAATGATTATAAAACAAATTATTTACTAATCAAGTTTGATGATTTAATGCAAATCATGCTTGACACGATTATGACCTTTGTGTTATGTGGCTGTTAACTGAACTTTTTCGTTGGTGGACTTGCACTGTGACCAAATAAATAAATAGATTAATAAATAAATACATCAAATCAGTTTATTACCAGTGAATCAGAGATAACTGACAAACCCAGAGTGTGTAACAGAGCAGAAATCTGTGTTCTCCTAAGCTTTTCGTCCGTAGCTACACTGACAATATGCCCACTACGAAATCCCTGTTCAGCTTTTCTGTGAACTCATGTGCACTCTGCTGTTATATTTAACATGAACAGACATAATCAGGGTACATTCTCCACTAGGCTGCTCATGATAATACTGATCTGATGCACCGGTCTAATGAGAAAGCGGGACAGCGAGGAGGAGGTCAAAGCTAAGAGCAGGGGTCATTAAACACCTGGAAGGGAAACATAACATTTGTGTAAGAGAATAAAATGTTACTCTGAACAAAAGCACGCGCCTAGAAAATGGCTTGAATAAAAGCATAGAGGTTTATGGTTTGTAATGCATGTCGTTTTTTCTCCTCACATTTCCCGTCTTTCTTCTGCAGTCCATTTCAATAAAGGAAGAATGACCCAAAAGAATAAAAGGCTGTGCCTGAAGACACAAAGGCACACTGCAATGCTGTAACTCACTTTGTCTGACACAGACCCTGCTGCAGTGGTTACAAGTGTTTAAATTACCATACAGAAGTTATCAGTGTTTTTACTCTTCATCATATAGAGGCATCAGTATTCACATCTGTCTGTTATCAGCAATAACTAAATCATCTTAAGCCAGTAGAGAGAATTAAAGCGTCCACATCCACCCAAGATGAAGAGATGTTAATTTTGGTCTCCTGCGTTAAAGATGGTTTAAGGTGCACTAAAGCAAATGGCCTTGTCCTCCCTTCCTTCAAAGATCATTAAAACTCGCCAACATATTCAGGACTCTGCTGCCAGACTTCTAATAAGACACAAGAGAGCTGAACATATTACTCCTTATTTTTAATCTTCTGCTCCGGCTTCACTTTGGTTACATAACAGATTTTAAAGGGCTGCTCACTCGACAGATCTGTACGAGTCAAAGCCAAAACACATCTCTGATCTTTAAGGAAACAAACCTGGCAGGTCTTTTAGATCTGTAAGAACAAAACACAGAAAAGCAACTAAACTGCACACTGATGGATCCAACTTCTTAAAATGTGTCAGTATTTAGTCACTTACTAAGCTTAGAAAAAAATCTCCTTTTAAGTTGTGACTCTCGTTGCCTATATTTGACTATAGCTCTTTAATCCATCTTATAGCACTTTAGTAAGCTTTTTGCTCCATATCTTCACTTACATTTATTGATTTTTTGGCCTCTGGGGGCAGCGGTACAAGCTGCATTGACCTGCCTTGAAATGACCCTAAAATAAAGTAAAGGTAATACATTTTAGCAAAGTAGAGGCACGTTTGTCTGGCGGTCTAAGCCTCCAAGCCACACATCTGCTGCATGTCTTCCCTCACTCTCTACTCCCCACATTTCCTGTCTCTCTTCAGCTGTCCTATCAATAAAGGCCAAAAGCCAAACAAATATAACTTTAAAATAAATGTTAGTAAAGTTTTGCCTTCATACTCACAAAAAATAGATAAGTGTCCATTTGGAATTACATTTTTAGTCACCTTATAAACTCTAAAACATCTAATACTGCATCTTGTTTTAGCTTTGCTTTGGTCTCCTCCATCTGAGGCAACTATTATCTTCTTAAGCTGATAAAAGCCCCACTATGTTCACATGGTTGCTTATTTTCTTTGCCCATGGTTAATGTTATACTTTAACAGTATAGAGGGATTTTATTCATAGACTGTATAAAATATGGAAGTAGTATCCGTGATGTCACCCATCTGTTCCTGAGCGCTGTTTTGAAGCCAATCTATGACGGCAGCCATACTGGAAATGCGGAACTCAACCAGGCAGAGTGTGACATAAAGGGGCGGAGTTTGAGCCTCTTAGCCAACAGCTATGTGTTCCCGTCTGGGAGTCAAGTCAGTCGTGTCTTATTCGGGCAAAAACTCGTCATCTTAATATCTTCTGAACCGTCGCATTAGAAAAAAATTCACCCACCGTCCAGTGTGTGCCGATAGAGAGATCAGCGACTTAGACCCAAGCCGTTTTTTGAACCAGGCTATAAACATGTTTGCAAATATCGTCTTTTCCCCATTCATGTCTATGTAGTTTCCGATGTTTCTGCAGCCAGCCTCAAGAGGATTCTCGATGAATTGCAGTTTATAACACTTCCGCATGGGCTTCATAGTTTGAGACTGGAGGTTGACGCTTGATTTTACTACAGAATAGTTGTCTTCTGATCTAAAACGGAACTGGACTTGTTTGGAGTTCTTTAACCACAGAGGCTAATATTTAAGGCACCCTCCTTCAGTCAGTTTAGAACTGAGAAAGTCTCATTGATAAGAGACAACATTTCTTCAATATGTTTAATCAAGTCCAGATTCCCTTTGGATTTGTTTCAGAATACTGAAGGGAAACAGATAAGAAAAACAGAAAAGCTGTGGTACAGAAATCAAATCAAGAGCTGGAAGATGCTAAAATGCTCCAAAGACCCGAGGAAAACTGCAGAGTCAGGTGATAATTCTCTGGGGGTTCTTAAAAAGCGTACTCATTAAATCCACAGCTAATCAAAAATAACTCTTTAAGCTGCTTTAGATGTTGCTCTAATTTCTCTGTCTTATGTAATTGGCCCTGTGTTTGAATGGTGCTCTGCAAATAAACTCGTTTTGTTGGATTTCAAATGTCAGTGACGAGAAAAATCGCTGGCAGATTAGCGGGCGACTGGTTTCCATCTTAACCTGCGCGACCTCCAGACTGCTCCCTCATGTCACACGCCGGCCAAATCTCTAATCTTGGCTTTCACACTGCGACAAAGAAAGCCTGCTGCTTCGCTCTCCCTCTCTCACAGCTCACTCACTCGCTCGCTCGCTCACTTGAGGGGCCGATGATGATGAAGCCGATGGAGAGCGAGAAGGGGGAAGAGGGAATGGAGCGAGAAATGGAGAGGGAAGGCGATAGGGGGAAGAGAGAGAGAGAGAGAGAGAGAGAGAGAGAGGTTGCTGTGTGAGCGATAAAACGCCACAGGCTGCCCTAATGAAAAGCCTCTCGTGGTGATGGAGAGATTGCCTGTGGAATGGGCTGCTGATTGGAGAAGCAGCAGCTTGGTGTAGCGTGCAGACTAATTAAAGTATTGAAGGGGTCTGGGTGACAGGGGGGAGATTAGACCTGCTCCCAGGGTTAGCCGAGCTGAGGAAAGAGAGCCAGGCAAATACATCTCACATCTGGGACTACTGGGAGGATTGGTATAATGGGGGGACACACCACAAGCAAATAAAGAAGACATTTTCGACTAATACTGAAGTCTCTGAAGGGCTGTGTGTTTATCTAAAGCTGCTTCCTGCATCATAATGGGGCAGCTGTGGCCCAGTGGTAGAGTGGGTCCCCCTCTAAACCCGCAAGTTGCAGATTCAATACCTAGCTGACAGGCATGCTATAGCATCCTCAGCCATCAGTGTACAAATGTGTGTAGTGTTGTGGTTGAGTCATCAAACCTCCAAGTCAAGTCTCAAGTTCCTCGTGTTTGAGTCGGAATCAAGCCTGGAGAAGGAATCGGGCTGGATTCAAGTTGAGTCCATGTCCTCACCCGAAGATTCAGGAGGATCATTGTTTCACTAAAATGTAATTATTCACTGTTTGAACCCTGAATGACTGTGTGGGACCTTTCAAGTGTAGAAAACATGTGTCATTTATCAACATTAGATTCTGACTGATTCTGTTGGTGTGTCTCAAAACATTAAATATCAAATAAGTTAAAGCTTTTAAGTGTTTCACATAACAGTTTTTTTTTTTATCTTAATGACTTATTAATTGAAAATCTTACATTATTTTGGTACATTTTGAGTCTTGTTTTTACTTTTAATTGTCTTACTGTGTGTCCAGATATCCCATCATGTGTCATGAGCTGATGTTTAGTTTTTTTTTGTTTCTTGTGTTTCATGCTTTGTTTCATCACTGTCTGTTCTCTGTATTAGTCAACCTGTCCTCCTTGTGCTATTTGCCATCCATGTCTTGTGTTGTAGTCCTTTGTGTATTTTCTTCCATTCTTAGTGTACCCTACTGGGTTTCCTGTTTTATTTTGTAGTTCTTGTTCCCTGTATTTCCAGTTCAGTTTTACTTCCTGTCCTTGTGTGTTTTGGTAGAAACAGATAGCTATCAAAGAAAGTGAAAAATGTTATTTGATGATGTTTTTTGGCTCCTCTCAGTGAACTGACCTTTGATGATGATGATCATTTTTTTATCCCGCTTTAACAGCATATTTTACGCTTCAATGGATCCATGTCAAACTGTTCTCATCTAAAGGCTTTGGGCACATCATGTCAAATGCAGTTGACAAACTGCCTCATTAGCGAGTGGTGTTTGGTCTTTTTGTCATTGAGAGAGTTCAGTTTTGTTTTTAACATGTATGAGGCTCTACAGCTATAATAAAAACACTGTGAGGTTTTTAGCTTTAAGCAAAATGGTAACATTATCAGGCTAAATGCCCCGAATAAAAAAATGTAAGGGGGCTGACTTTTACTGTGTGAAATGTTTTCCAAAATCTCAGCATGTTGGCATTTAAACCTTGATAACTGGTACCGAAATAAAAGGCGAGGTTAATGGGAGGGGCATTTTAAAAAAAGATCAGGGTATCACTGAAGAGGCATTTCATCCTTAAAGCTGGGGTTGGTAGTCAGATTTAGATACACTTTTTGTTATACTGGTTAAAATGATCTTTATGTCCCGATGGCAATCAATACATAATGTGTTCCTAAAAAAGCTGCTATCTACAGCCGGAGTAAACCAGGGAAAAAAACAACCAATCCCTGCCTTTAGGGTCCAATTTATGAAACCAATCAAATCCCGTCCTGCCATTCTGCTCGCCTCCTGCCCGTACATTTCATGTTTGAGACATGAGTTGACGTAGTGCAAAACACAAACGATGTGCTGAGGACCGGTTTTGAATCAGTCACGATCATATGGTCACGAAGCAGTGGCGCTAGTGCATGTGAGTAGGGGCGTCGTTTTGGAGGAGCTCAGAGGGGAGGGGGGGAGACCAAGCCTAGCTTTAAAAGAGCTTGGATGACTAAAGCAAATTTCATGACAATCCAATAAGAAGTTGTCTTACATAATGGAAAAAGTCTTCCACAAATACCTACCTACTAGTGGTGCTTCAGAAAAATATCAGGGATTACAGATCATGGCGCTGGTGGTGATTTAAAATCAAGCCTTGGCTGTTTGGATGGACTGGCTCCTCCTCAGTCTGCTCAGGCTAACGTGATCTGCACCTGAGTCACAGGTGTTTGCAGCACCGGGCTCTCTTGCAACTATTCTAGTAAAGGTGTGTTGTTTGATGAGGTGCGAGATCTGAGATACGAATGATCAGTCTTAGTTTTCCTTCCTGCACATAGACTAAACCTTGCCACTATATTATGTCCTTCAGGGAACAATTATGCTGGTGTTTTCAAGACAGAAAGCTCACACCTGAGTGATCATCAGTGTGTGTTTACTGCGAGCCATATTCTTTCTCCCAGGATACTACTGTGCCGATGTAGGAGTAAACTCACCACCTGACTTGGATGGTTAATCCACGAGTACTTTTAAATTCCTGTAATTTTAACAGTGTTTGAATTTGAAGAAGTGACTGTTGATGCAATGATTTGTAACAATGGTACATATTACAACACTCGTTACATTTTGATACATTGTAACAAACTGTCAACTCATATTTATTGATTTTAATTACACCTTGAGGACGAATGAAACACTTGCAGAAATCTATATATATTGTGCTGAGCTCTACTGAGCCTATGATACATGACGTATAACTACAGGGTCAGTCTGGATTTACAGAGTGAAAAGTTGACAGTATTTCAGACAGATTTGCCTCAAGGTGAGGAACAAAAGGCAATACCTGTCTTATTGAAAAAGATGAGGTCAAAGGTCACGGAGAAGCTGTCAACCTGTCACTGCTGTAGCTGCTCAAAATGACTAAACTGTGTTTTACCTCAGTGTGAAGTAGAGTGTTTTCAAAGTCAGGGTAAAATATATTCTGATGAGAATCAGTCCATTTCCCAGCAGCCTGTCGCACTCATTTAGGAGAACTTCTTTCATTACTTGCATTATCGTCATCATTATCAGCGTCTCCTCTCATTTCAGCTCTGCAATGTCACATCTCGCCTTCCTGCTAAAACCACCATTTCCCCACAGGATTAATGATGTAGCTGCCTGTCTGTCGATCAAGTGCTGAGCAAGAGAGAGGAAAAAAGAAGCTTGAAAAATAAACTCCTTCCTGCTGGCATCTCAACACCCAGCAGCAGAAAATACCAGGGGATGATGTGGAAGGAACTCATTAGTGAGTGGCATTTAAGATGCAATCCAGTAACACGAACAGGGGATTTATAATATCAACAGAGGATGATTGACACGCTCGAAAACTGGCGGAGTGTTTCTTTCTCTCCAGTGAGTGTGTTAACAAAACAATCAAAAACTCTGCATGTAGGGATTCATGATGTAATCTGACAGAAAGTGCGAGGCTATATTTAGTAACATTAATGACTGTGCCTTAGCAACAAGCTTAACAGCTGTGTTTCAGGTGAACTAGTCATCCAGTGGAAATCCACAGGAAAGAGATTTGTCACCTCACGCTGCGTCACACTGATGCAATTGATTGTAGTGATTTGTTTTAGAAGGCACCATTTTTCACACTGAAACCCATTTTTTCTGCAGACATCTTAGGCTTTCATTCTAACATTATTATTTTTATTGTAGTCATAAATCTGTGCAGTGTCAAACCGGTGCTGCAGCAGCATGAAAACTCATCTGCAGCATCCGTATCTGATGACATTACCCCAGGCTTTAAGCACATTTTAATTATATTAAAGAGTTTTAAATAGGTGACGAACACCTCAGCAGCAGTACACTGCATTAAAGGAATTATTATTCACAACGAGCCCCTGGAAAAATCATTAGTTTATTTGTGTTTACTGCAGCATACTTGTCAGCTAATCATCTGCAGCTTTCATTGATTTTCAGTAGAAATATGGATTTTATAATCCATTTACCCAGCTCTACATCCCAAAGCATCAGGGCTGTGTTGTGCTTGCTGCTATAAAATAAAATAAAAAATAAAAAGATCACAGTTGTTTACAGTAAATTGGCTCTTCTTGTTGTGAGCACACATCAGAATGTGGTAACAGTAAGGTAAGAAAGGAACTGGGAGTATGCCTCTGAGGAAGTGCACAGCACGTAGGAATACAGAGGGTATGTGCTGACATCACTTTCCCTCTAGGACACGCAAAACAGAAAAACCTGCAGGAAATTACTGCTATTTTTAAAATAAATATATTTATTTTACATCTGATAAACTGTCAATGCCTCCCATTTATTTTTTGTTTGACAGCTACACATCGTGCAACTCTTAAACTTTAACAGTGATACACATGATTCCAGCAGAGACTGAGATTTGGTCTGATACCATCATTTCATTAAAACTACACGGAAATAACTGTAATATTTGGGTACATGGAAGTTATGTTAAAGGACTGACTTGACTTAATCTGTGATAAACACCTACAGACTTATATTGTTTATCCTCCTATGAAAAACTACCTGAAACAGACTTAGCAGGATACTCGGACGAAGCTTATAAAGGTAAACCAGTGTCCTCAGATGTTTGATCGTTCATTTACTTTACTGTATGCATGATCTGCTGGAATTTATACTCTCAGATTTTATATTCATTACTAGGTGAATCCAGAGGCTCTGTGAAGTGATGTGTACTGTATGAGATACTGTAAGAGCAGGGCTTTTTTTCCATGTCTTTATCAACATGAAACTACATTTTCAAAAGTTTCAATATTATTTCAAATTGAGGAACTAAACTTTGATATGTAATAATCACTAAAAAGACGGTGCTTTCCAGCCCATTTAAAGCTGAAATTCTAAACCCAACCTGGTCCAACCATGCTACTTGCTTTCTGCCACTCTGTGGTTGTGACTGCAGTGCCTCCACCTACCATGATACTTCACCCTCACCCAAGTGGCAACCTTAGCTACGAGAATTGAAGCCAATGCATAAGTGATCAAAAATACATTTTACTGTAGAATCTTACATTAATATTGGCATTTGAGAAAAAAGAAAAATATAAAAGTAAACATTTAGTTTGTATGATTAACCTAATTTTGAAGTACTTGTAATTTGCATTTCAGGTCATATTTGAAGCCCAGCTTTAAGAAAAGAGATCCGATATTTTTGAATGTAACTTGAAGTCTGTTGAACAAATGCTTTTGGGTGTCTGTTTCTAATCTGTAGAGCAGTTCACCTGTTACTAAAGGAACTTCAGAGACCCCTGTAAGTTCAACATCTTTGTTTGAGACCCATTTCCTTACGTCAACTGTCAGTTTCAGATGAGCTTGACATCCTGACAATTTTTAATACAACTATTATTTCTCATTTGTTGTGTTTGAATTCTTTATCTTTCATTTATTTTACTCATATTTATTATTTTATTTTCAAGTTGTTTTTAAAAAAGTATGCAGCACTTTGGTACACAGTGGTTTCTTCAAACGTGCTTTATAAATAAGCTTTGACTTGATTTGAAATAAAAACTCTAAAGATGATCCACCACTACAACCAACCCTGTATTATTCTGTGAACACAGTTTTATCCGTCTGTATATTCTTCATAGATCTTGTCACATACCTTGACGGGTTTCTTGCGCGACGACTCAGCCTCGTTGTTCTCAGCCTCCTCGTGCTCCTTGCTTCCTTGGGGCAGGTTGGAGTAGTTGGCCAGGCTGCTGAGGAGAGACGACACCATGGGGCTGGTGTCCATCTCCTCCTGCAGACACACAGAGAGAGAAGACAGCGGGGATCAGGGGTTGTTATTGGGGTTTGTAAGGAAAGGTGAATTACTCTGAATACTGTAAGCCAAACCTACATGTTGAGTGCAGCTGTGCTGTGGTTTCACAGTTTTCTAAGATTACACTGCCATAGTTTCTTATTTCATGTTACTATTTCTCTGACTGTGCCATACATCTTCTGTGAATTCAAACCGAACTGGGGACAAAGAAAGTGCTTACGCTGCAAATTGTTCACTTTCCCATTTTGTGGTCTTTCTCTTGTTTAGTCTCGGAGTCCCACAGAGAGCAAAATGTAAACACAGTTGTGACGAGCTGTGGCAAATTGCCTTGTTGGAGTCCCTTCCTGTAGCAGTGTGAGATTTTCTTGCTGTAACCTGAAGTTCCCACATGCCCTTCACACAGTAATTACCCTCATTAATCGATGTCACAGCCTCTATTCAATCACCCAAATAGTAGAAAGAGTGTATCCTGCTTCTTATTATCATGCCTAATTGTGTGCGCCAACAAATGAGTGTGTGTGTGTGTGTGTGAGCAGAATACTGAAGCGTACCTCGAACAAGGCCATGTTCTTGCCGTCATACTGCTGGCTCTTCTCTGCAGCAGCATCACTGCTGTTGATGAAAGGGCTGCTCTCCTTGGGGTTACTGTCAGCTGAAAGAAACAGACAAACACTTTTAGATTGGACCGAAATAAAACAAAGACGGCTGATTAAAAGCTTCATAAACAAGCCAGATGTTCAATTTTTTATGTCAAAACGACACCTTTGTGCGCTTTTAACAAGTTTCAGGATTATTTCTTCATGCATTTTTTGTTTAACGGAATAAAACAGAGATCAAATCTTAATAAGATGGAGTTTGCCAGGAGAAGGGGGGAGTCTTGTCATCTCCACAAAGTGCCCACAGTCAGAAACACAGAGGAACAGAACCATAACTAATGGAGTGTGCATTCACAATATGTGCACAGCTATATTTTCCATATGGCCACAGGGGGAACACGGTCTGGAACATCTCAATCAGTTTCACACCCCCCTGACAAACATCCACATCACAAGTCTCTACGACAATATGGGAAAAAATCTACGTAAAGTTCAAAGATTGCTCTGCAGGTTTTAACCGTGCACACACATAACGGTAGGAAGATTGTGATGGTATGAAGGTGACAGCTGGCTGCAGGCATCATGACTCCCCAGAGCAGCTTATGTGTGCAAGTTCACGGTGAAAGGAACATGGCACAGCTCCAACATAAACAGATCTTTCACAAGCAAACAGTATGGCAAGGGCGAGCTCTTGGAAGATTCATCGATTGGTTATTCTACTAGATCATTGACTGGAGCATTGATTTACAATTCAGGTTTTAAAATGGATTACAAACAATGTGAGATGCTGGTCGATCCATTTTTTGCAGGAAGGCTGTTCCACTTGAAGTACACGCTGCAGAAATATAAAGAAACTAACTCAGTAGTTGTGATTTGTAGCCACGTGAGGAGTTTTGAACTGGTTATAATACAAACTGAAATAAACAGAGAGGACTCTTAATGATCTACAAACACAAACAAAACCATGAGCACAAAGAGTGACAGTTTCTATGTTGTAATGTTTAATGGTTGTTTCTGCTGCAAAGCGATGGTGTCAGACGAAACAATTTATAACACAGGTGAGAAAAACCTGTGATACATTTACAACTTCAAATAATCACAGTAATAAATTTAAAAGCTGTACAG
The DNA here is from genome assembly GCF_009762535.1 of Notolabrus celidotus. Classification (NCBI taxonomy): domain Eukaryota; kingdom Metazoa; phylum Chordata; class Actinopteri; order Labriformes; family Labridae; genus Notolabrus; species Notolabrus celidotus. The sequence goes on along the minus strand of NC_048272.1, from coordinate 16,365,911 downwards.
GATAAAATCACCCAAGAGATAAGAGGTATCAGTCTGACCATAGGGGGCGCCAAAAACGACACAAAGTCCATTACTCACTGGAGCTTTAAGTATCAAGGCCTAAAGGAGTTAACGTAAGGAAATTGTCTGCAATGATCCCAGGAACGAACGTGACAGAGGTCAGAGAAAGACCTCACTACTTTCAATATTTACTTTCCAATGATGCAAATCTGGTTTTAAACTAAAAGGGTGCTCTGGTGGCAAAGACCACCACCAAAGCCAAACATGCAGTCTTTAAAGATTTGAAAATCTGCGATGGTAGTCACTACATACTACTTTGGAATACCAAAAATAATCAATAAAAAGCAAACTGTGACTCATATAATACCTCTTAAGGAGCCTTTTCTCCATGTCACATACATTTATGACACACTGATAGCTGTTATACAAAGTGCCCATAGTACTAACCATTCCCATTCACAAATTTATGCATACACTGTTTTGAGTGAGTCATTTGACTATTGTGATGTTTATGTATGTTATTATTAGAGTGACATTGTTCTGCCTTCCTGCCAGGTGTGGTGCTCTTGCCCAGGGACACTTCAACCTCCTGATTAAGAGACGACCCACTCAATCACTGAGCCATAGCCGCCCCAAAAGAACAATATAGTTTAGCCGAATTGAAGCTGAAGTCTTTGCTGTGCATTTTGTATGTGCTTCTTGAATGGAAACACTTCATACACTTAAAGACATCAGTTAACCCTATCATACTTGTATAGTAAGAATTGATATCACTGGCTTGGACTGAAATAAACATAATTGTAAAAATGGCAGCTTGTTGTCAAAAACAGTTTTTGCAGAAGTCTGTGAGTGCATAAGGAGGACTTATTTTGATTGATCATGTGTGAGTCATGTGTTTCCCCATGCTTATCTTTCTGGAGTGATGCACGATGATCAGCATATTTTATTCTGCTCACAAACAAACTACAGCGTAACCTTTGTCGTGAGGGTCAGAGACGCCCTCCAGAAAACAATCTTGTTTATCCTGAATAAGCTACAGGAAGTCTTAAGTAATGGTCGAGACTTGTTCCTGTATAATTAGCTGTGCTAATCAAGGTTTGAAGTTTAGGATGTTTGAACTTTCAGTTGTTTAAAACAGGTTAAAGCTGCGGGTGCTCGTGTTACTACACTTCACTGAGGTAAGACATATCTTTGCCTGTTTCGCTGCTAGAATTACATCAGCTTAATTGTGTCTCTTCATTAGGTACCTGTGGAGTCTCTGTGGGTTCAGAGGGGGTCCTGCTGTTACAACGTTTCCATCCTCAGGAAGGTAAGAACAAATAACAGAGTATAACTGCACAAACAGGGAAGACAGGGGAGCTAGAAAAGCTGGTAAGGCCATGTGAGCTTTATTTGAGTACAAGGAGGGGGCGGTGATGTGTCACCCATCCTTATATACAATCATTTGACCTGACATGACATTTGCTCTCCACAAGTGTAATGATTACAATGAGAATCATTTTGTTTATTGAGCTCAATAAATAAAGTGTGCCCATTGAGTAAACAGTCATATTTGCACCCTCTCCCTCCAAGCACATCTTGAGGGAGACAGCAGATTGCTCTCCCTCTGGCTCTCTGTCCTGTCTTGGACCGAGCACCACAAGGCCGGGGTTATTTATAGCCAGGATGCTGCAGCCATGTGCCATGACGTCGGGCACCTCTAACAGCCGGCCCACTGTTTTTACACAGACAGAGCAAGAGGGCCACTCTGACAGGGACGCTTAGTAAAAAGGCCGTGCATGAAAATTCAGGGCACGAAAAGAACACGAAAGGAAGCGAGCAGAGGAGATGTTAATACAAAGAGATGGACAGAAAGAGAATGAGTGTACGGAGGAGAAGATGGAGAGAGACACAGATAGATGGGGTAAAAGCCAAAAGTGACAGGGGAGAGATATGCACTCAGCAGACAAGGATGTGGCAGGCGGACCTGAAATGGGAACCCGCAGAGGGAACAGAGGGAGACACACTTCTGTCTCCGGCTGCAGAATGTAAAAGCTTCTGCTGCTCTGAGGGTCTAGCTCATTTTGACCTGCTGCTTTTGACATATGCAGCAGCTAGCAGGGCCTGCAGAACACCTGGATTATTAAGCGCTTTACTTTCAACTGTTGTTACCTCTTCAGACCCTGAGAGGACGAAATGCATCTGTGATATGAGAGTTTTTAACGCCTCCACAGAAACAAATTCAGATCAGCTTTATTGTCCCGCACGGGGAAATTTGTTCGGTCCAGAGCACCAAACATAAAAGCACCATAAAATCCACAGCACAAACAATTGAATACACAATATGGCCATAATATGATCATAATAAAAACTAACTCAAGCAATTAAGTTTGACTTGGGAACAAACTGTATCAGATTTGTCGTACACGGTAGAAGAGATGAACGCCTCTGTTCACGAAGAGCGCTCACAAGTGATGATGAAGCCTTAAGATGCTTAAAATCTAATGCATACACAACTTCAGTACTGTGCCTGAACTGATCTCTGGACCAGTGGGTTTTATCTGACATTATGGGATTGATGGTCAGCTTATTGTAGCCAGCAGTTAGTGCTTTCTGTGCGCTGCTGTTGTTTACTGTCTGGCTAGCAATGTGAGAAGCGTAAAAGTTGTGGGCACTGAGAGGTAACATCCAAAAGCAGGTTTTTAGCTGCACTTGCAGACATCAATAAAAGCTTATTCTTCCACTGATGGGAGCTGTGGTTGTTTCCATATAGACAGTTGAAGCTTGCTGAAATACTCAGGAACAATACTTCTTGCATAACTAAGAAAAACCCGAACACTTACTTTTAAAAGTCATTTTTGAGGTCTTTTTCAGTTTTACACGATAAGACAGCTGAAGAGAGACAGGGGAATGGGGAATGCAGAACTGGGGATGACATGCAGTAAAGGGTCAAGCCTGGGAGTCAAGCCAGCGACTGCTGTGACGAAGACTGTTGGGGGCGCAGGCATTAACCATTGAGCCAAACCAGTGCCCCTGAATCTAAATACTTCTCATACTAATATCTGTATCTACAATCCCTGCCTCTTAATGCAGAATCTGTAAATACGAAACCTGTCCTCCGTTATTAATGACAAAAAAAAAGCCACAATGGACAAAATGCTTCACCCTGTCTGGATTTGTCAAACCGCACCTGTCAGTGAGCATTACAGTCATTTATGAATGTGGAACATCTTGATTTAATACTCGCGATAGATCACCCGATTGAGTTTATCAAGTGAGAGAAAGTGAATGAAGCTTAAAAGATCAAAGTACAAACATTAACATACTCTCTTTCACACACACACAGCACTTCTTGAAGGATCAAAGGGATAAGTGATCTTATTGAGAACACACACACACTCTCTCACACACACACCCAAACATACATTTGTATATCTGGAGGGCTAATGCCCGAAAGACAACTTCTCTATCCCATCACTTATCTCTCCGTGGCCCATTTCTCCCCGTCGTCTAATAATTAACACTCCATCATCAAAGGAATGATGGATTCCCTCTTTTTGGAGAAATGACAGTGTCTAAAAGATTTCTGCTCTGGCCGCGTCCCCCGAGAAGCTTATCCTCCTTCAATCTGATGGGATCGCTCCAACAATGGCTCTCACTTTCAAAGCCTCTTCTATCTGTGGTCAAAATCCAGAGCTTTACTGCTCACTGAGCATGCCGGCTTCTTCCAAATCCTCTGCAAAACAAAAACACAGAAACTTCACTTCTTTTCTTTTCTTCCACTTTGTAGGGAGGAACTTTGTGGTGAAGATCTGGAGACTTTGAGCTCCGGGGTTAAGTTGGTGTCATGCCAAAGAGGAAGTGACAGGACTAGACTTATTCAATCTGATACTTCTATCTTTGTAAAACTTTACAGGTTCAACACAGACTATGAAGGATACTTTGCTTGTGGCATGAAGGCAGAAAAATGCATGCAGGAGAATATTGAAAATTATCTTATTTAATCTTAAAAATGAAAAATGTAATATTCCTGACAATTGGCTTCCAATTTATTGATTTACTGGAATATGTAGCCAATATTAGATCTGCAAATAAAAAAGTCATTACACTTTAATCACTGTTATGGACCAAATTAAATCACTCACTGTACATATTTAAAATTTGTCTTAAGGCTCCTGTAAGGAACTTTCTTTTTTTTACTTATTTAACCACCCTCTTTGGAAAAAGTGATAACTCTTATTATATTTTTGATTACATACATGACATATGTAAATTCATAATTCAGTACATACAGTATGTAAATCATGTTTATGACTGTAGGAACCCTCCCTAGTATTTATTGATTCAGCACCCCAGGAACTACAAACTCTTTTAGTTCCTCAAACCATGTTTAGAGGAAACTTTTAAGACCATGAGTAGATATCCTCCCTGCACAATCAAGACTTTGAGTGACTTAAGTGCTCAGTGATTGGTCTGTAAGTGATTGTACTCTGATTGGTCAAACAAAAGAGCCAATTCAGCACCACCAACCACCATTTTTAAATCCTACTGTAAACATTAGAAAATTAACAGTCAGTACAAGCTCTTTAAATTGTTAAAAATTGAGAAAAACACTGACAAATGGACGGACAATGAAGTCAAGGCTTTATAGTGTTAAGCAACAGCACATATACAATGTGATTTCTGCTCAGCAAAGTGTAATATTAAAATCTTTGAAAGTATTTCCTGCCAGCTCGCTATACTGGGTATCAACCACACAGTGAAGCAGTGCAGTGAGAAGACGAAGAAACTAGACTACAAAAAATGACAGACTACAACAACCAAAGTGGATCTGACAGAAAACCTAGCAAGTGGTGTGCTACGCTGGACGCTATCGTCGGCTGCGATCCTGATACTACATCACTAAATCCTTTTATGGAAGTAGTCTGAAGTCTGACTTTATTAAGTGGATGGAAACATGCGATTGCTGTCCCTCTGGTGTTCTCACACTCTGTGATATCTCTGCTCTCTATGGTTGGTGAGTACAATCTCCAGCACTGAGGACACTTCCTCTGTTTGAGTGTAAATATAACTTTACTACAAATGAGTGGAGGCCCCATCGCTGCTCTCAGTTGGACAATTCACAGTTTTCCAGCAGATCTTTGAACAGAGGCTCAGAGGATTACTCTCTGAGAAGTGTTTGACTTTGTTTTATTGATCCTCGTTGTACAGTGTTTAGGTGGCGACAGTCACCGTTGTCTCTCTCTCTCTCTCTCTCTCTCTCTCTCTCTCTTTGCTGTGTGCTTTTCTGTTATTTCTCTCTGTGGAGTCACTTTAAGGGGAAAAGCCAAGGCACTTGATGTTGATTCTTGAGGAGCTGACTCAACAGAGTCTCAGGGACACTTGTTGACTTGGTGTGTGTGATTGTGTGTGTGTGTATATATATTATGTGATGGCGCATATGCTTGGCTCAGACCCCACTCATGGTGTTGTACACTTGCAGCAGAACGGCTGCGGCCAATTAATCTTAGTCTGGCTGGATTTCAGCCATTTCATTTAAACCAGGAACAAATGAAATATGAACGTCCTCCACAGCTGCAGAATGAATCTGACTTTAAACAAAATGTATCCAGTGCTATCATGAATGACAGTGACTGTGGATTATCATCCGTTTGGCTGTTAGTCAGACTCACAGTGGAGTAAACAGTGAGTGTGTGTGTTTGTAGAAACATTTCATTAGTACCCAGAGAGAGATGCTTCATGAGAAATAGAATTAGTGGGACGGAAACAAACAATTAAAAAAAGACAGAGCTGGATTTTCTGGCTGCGTTCCTCACCATTGTTCCGCCAAATCTGAGCGGGTCACAAGTTCAGCTCTCTGATTCTAACGTCTCTTCTGAACGACACCGCAGTGATACGTCAATTCACGTCTGGAAGTCAATGCCACAGCTCTCTTTCACTCTGTCTGTAAGCTCTCTAACGTGGCAGAGGGAAACTGGGAGGAGTCCGGTCGAGGATTAAGGTCACTTTAATCTAAATTGCAGTCAAATCAGGATTTAACATGAACCCAAACATATCAATTTTTTACTCCAATGCCAGAATATAAAAAAAGAGTTTGCCCAGAAACTGACCCACAGAGCTTTCAATTTAATATCAGACGGATCAGAGGGGCACAGGGTGTCGTGTAGCACATAAGAATATTAATGCCGGATATAAATTCTGTGCAGAGACATTCATATGAACACATCTGACACCACAGGAGCCATGAACTGAGATTATTTCTGATTCTGATGTCATAGCAATAAATAATATAATCCAGATTCAATAGCAAGTTTTGTTTAAACTACTTCCTGCAGCTTGTTTTTAGTCAAGACTTCATTGGCCACTCTATCTAGTGGTTAGCATTGATGAAACAGTATGAAACTTCCAGCCTCAGCTCTTTGCAGGACTTCATTCCTAGTCCCTCTCTTCCCTGTTTTGGATACTGTCTTCCTTTTTTTTTTTTAGTTATATTTTTGGGGCATTTTTCGCCTTGATTGGTAGGACAGGTGAAGAGAGACAGGAAATGTGGGGAGCAGAGAGTGGGGGAAGACATACAGCAAATGGTCGAGGCCAGGAGTCAAACCAACGACCTCTGTGACGAGTGCTATGGCCTCTGTATATGGGGCGTGCTTAGACCACTAGGCCACCAGTGCCCCTTACCCTGTCTTCTTAACAAAGGTATAAAAAAAATAAAATAATTAACTTTAAAAAAACAAACATACTAACACTTGGTGAGAAATTTCAATAAGCTTCAGTTAATTGTTCTGTTTTTTTAATATGAAAATTATCTCCGATAACTGATTTTGAACCACAAACTTGTAAAAGGAAGACAGGATATATCATACCGTCATTATTAATGGTCACAGATTACATTACTTCAAGCATCTTCAGGGAGGAGAGATGACATGAAGTCACTCAGGTGAGGACTCAGCCATGCACATGCTTGAGTAGGTAAGCTGTTAACCTCATACACTGATTAAAATCAGATCAAGTCCCCTCATCAGCTGAAATTGTATTTCCCAGTCTCTGTGAGCTCTAAACAAACCTATATGTTGGAATCTGGATGAGTACATTAGTGTGTCCTCTGCAGATGTGCATTGATAATGAGGTACTTTGTGGAGAAGAAGTGAGAGCACCTCTCCTGTTCGTTTTTTAAATCCTGCATTAACAAGTGATTTACAAGAAGCGCAAACATAATTTACAGAGTGAAAAAATAGCAACAGCATATGGTAACAGGCCCACATCTGCCCCCACACAGTCAGAAATAGAAACTCTCTCTCTCTCTCTGCTCTCTCCATCATGGCTTCAGCTTCACATCTGAGACACAACAGCCTTGTATAACGGCATCTCAGGCTCTGCTCCGTTTTCTCTGTCTCCCACTCTCCCTTTTCTCTCCCTCTTTCTTCTTCTTCTCTGCTGCTGCTAACACACATGATGAGCTTTTGATGATTATATGTAGCCCGTAGGCATCACGAGATTCTGGATACCTATGTTAAACGTTCTTCTTCTGTGGTTTTTCATGAGAGAACCTGTGGCATGATCAGTATTCAGTCCAGTGCCTCAGCTCTGTATGAATTTTAATGCTGCCTTGCCTTACAGGCTGCGACTTTGACACAGTCCCCACTGCACAGATCCTTGCTCCTGATTGGCTGCTGTGGAGATGGCATCTGATTGGCTGAGAGAAAGAGGGGGGTAGGAAGATATCTTAGCATGTACTTGAGTGTGTGTAGCAGCTCTCTTGGCATGTTGACCGCGCCTCGGCACATGTCACCGTCTGATGCCTCATGATGAATGGGTGGGTTTGGTCAAAAATTCCCCCCACTGCTGCTGCCTCGCCTCTAGCTGTGCACGTCAGGATTAATTTTTGTTTAATGTCAGGGCCCTGCAACGCCTCCCCAGCAGCACCCTCTCCATCTGACATAAGGCGTAGAAGGCGATTGGTGGTAGGAGGGGACTGACACACAAATAAAACTAATCCATCCTTTCCCCTTTTTATTTGTAAATCCCTGCGACGAGCAGAGAAATATCCTGAAGGAATGGTGCCGCTGGTGTCATGATGCAGAGAGAAAGCAGACAGGGAATTCTATTCACAGTATTTCACAAGGACTTGATACTTTTTTTCCCCATAAACTCTTATCGTTCCATGACAGAATTCAATTTATTCCTCGCCCTCTGTTTTCACATTATCACAGAATTCTGTTCAATAATCTCTGCTGCTAATATTTGACCGATAAGAATCTCCTTCTATTTGACACAAAAACACAGATTACAAAACACTTCAGCAGCCGCGCTAAAGTGTCTTGGATTTCTATGCATCAGATAAGAGGAAATAGAGAGCTGGCAGGCACTCAGACGGTCTCTACTGTGCTGTAGAAAAATTATTTTAGATCATAGATTTGTGGCCTTAAACACTGCCCTTAAGATAAACTTGACTCTGTTGTGAAAAGGTTTTTTTATTCTCTGTATTCTTTCTGAAGAATCTTATTTACTGGCGATTTAGCAAAGAAAGAAGAGAGAGGCACCCAATCCATGGAAATGCCAGTATCCATCCTACGGGCCCTTATTATGTCAAGTCAATAAAAAACAGATTTTTACTCCTCAAATGTCACAAGAGTTGGTCAAACCTCACAGATTATGTTGCAAATGATGCTGGTAGTTGTATTAAAGATGAACAAAAAAATGGTTATTACATTAAAAGGTACACAAATGCTCTTATTCTATCAGGTCAGCCATGTCTCACAATTCCTTTTGACTAGTCCCATCTCAACTTTGGAAACATGTCATAATCATTTGCATCATATCTCAAATTGTTTCAAATCCTGAGCTAAAAGAACTAAGACAAAGACAAAGCAGATGCATAGACACATGGAGGTATGTGCTGATTCAATCACTGCATTCATTTGGGATCAGGCTACAGATGTCCTTTGTACCAAGTTTGCACTGATGCCTTCAGCTCGCTGTTTTTATGCACCTGTGAGGAGAACTAATCGGTATTCCAAATCTTTAATCCCGTGTGCTATCAGGATTTTAAACTCTGACTGCAGTCTTTTTAGTCATTTTAAATAACATTGGTATGACAAGAGATTATATTGTCTTTTAATCGTTGTCTTATCTTACTGTTATCTATTTATTTATTACATTAACTTATTGCTGTCCTCCACAGACCCTCTGGTCCCATGTACAGACCCTATGCTTGACTTGTGACTTGTAGCATATATATGATGGATGTGTTGTAGATGTTAAATGTTGTATGGTAAGCTAGAAATGAATTGCCCTTCTTGGGATCAATAATGATGTCTGAATCTGAATCTGAATCTGAAAAAGCTAAATTGATACATGCAGTGTATGCATCACCTCAAGAAGAAAAAGAGGAGTCCCTACTAAGTCATGTTTGTGAAAATGGCTTAAAAAATGTGGGTCCGCCTGTTACTGGTGCGTCGGTTTGGCCTGGTGGTTGAATCTAACACCCCATGCATAGAGGCTGTAGACCTCGAAGCAGGGGGCCCTTAACCGCACGTCATTCCCCCACTCTCTCTCTGTCTCTCTGTTTCCTGCTCTATACACCATCCTATCCTCTCAGTAAAGGCATAAAAGCCCCAAAATAAAATACTCCTGTTACTGATCCTGAATGTAAGTGATTTGTAGTGTCTATAAAAAGACAATCTCTGAACACATGCTATCATCTCATAATGGAGAGATACTCCCCCCTTTTAAGTCTTGCATTGCCTCCCGCAGTTAGCCGTAAAGGAGCATATTGTCTCCCAGCCAAAGCTTCTGTTCAGGCGCTCGGCATGTCTTTATAATCTGACGGGTAACTTGGAAGTTGGTGTTGAGAAACAACCTCCCAGAGTGGATTGTTAGTTGTGGTTGCATGCAGATGTATCTGTGCAACAAGGTTAATTAAAGTTCAACTATCATTAGATCACCACAGATGGGTTTTGGGATTCCATTACAGCTGGATGCGTTCCACACAGACTGTTTTCTGTGTTCAGTCGATGTCTGATGAAATGTTGGTACACGATATCTATCGCACTACAAACAAACACCAGACACAGATGTACTATTGATGTCTGTAAATGTCTTGTTTTGTCTGATCAAACCTTTAAAGACAAACAGTTCACAATAATGATTAAAAAAGAAGAAGAATAGAGCTGCTATTTCTCCAACTGGATTAGCAGGAAACAGAAAATGTCTGATTTCATAAAGAAAGGACTAAAATAATTATTAATTATCAGAAAGTTGCTGATTAGTTTTTTATAGATTGATTGAGATCATCTCCACAGAACCCTAGGAACTAAATCTCAGTCAAAAGCTCTTTTCCTCTCAAACACTCCCATTTCTCCATTTCACAGCCAAATGTACTCGCACGCTGCTCCTACATCAGCGTTTAAACTTTTAAACCAAAACCCCTCAACTCTCTGTGGTCATACCTCGGCTTGTTCGCCTGTCCACAAGCCTTTCATCGTGTTCACTCGTACAGAGAAGTGTCAGGCAGGTAGAGTGTGAGCTGCAGTGAACGGTTAGCTGTGCACAGCCAGTAACACTGAGCTTCCAGCAGTGCCTGGCTATCAGACTCCCTCAGGTGGTGGGCCGGCTTTGGGAGAACACCCTGTGTCGTGTCAGTCAGCTGCATGCCTCCTGCATGCATGAAGACCGCCAGTGGGAGTTACTGGAGCTAGCTGCCCACTGCTGCTGCTGTAATTGGTGAGCCGCAGAGCCTAACGGGGCTGCAGGGATGAAGGGAAGAGATGAAAAAAGAAGAAATGGCGTGGGTGGAGGTGAGGGAGTGAGAGCAGCAGGGAGGGAGAAGGATTGAGTGGGAAGAGAGAGGTGACGTTTGGGAGGATTATACACCAGTGAGGTAATTGGTCGAGGAGCAAAGGTGTCCCACACCTGCTATCTTTTCCTTTTTTAGCCAGAAGAAAAAAGGAACAGGGGCAAAGAAGCAGAGAGAGAGAGGGAGGTGACAGGAGGGGAGGAAACGATAGCACCTGGAAGATTGACATATTTTCATGAGGTCACGGATTAAAAATTCACCCCAACTTATCACATGCCAGGAAACCAATTTAACTCGGAAACATAATTTCCTTCTCGCTGCTGTGGTGCCAGGTCCGGACGAGGAGCCAAGCGCTATCACACGTTTATTACATTTGGCACATTTTTTTGGACAAGAAGGGGCTCACGTAAGAGGGTTCAGCCGCCTGTAACAGAACGAGAGGGAGAGAGGGGTACCTTGGCTTGAAAAAGAGGAAGAGAGAGAGAGGTAGAGAGCAGGACCCTATAGATGGCAAGGAAAGTTTATGCAATCTCAGGGTCTGATCGAAGGTGACAGCGCGATCATCTGGCCAGGTTTGCAGCTCTCTGGAAGAATGCTGGAGGTGTGAATGGAGGTGCAAATTAACACCTGAGTGTCTTCTCCCCTATCCGACCCCGCTCCCCATCTCCTGTGGCTGTGGCCAAGTTCTCCATTCTTCCTCATCTCCTCTTCCAAGTCTGAGAGAAAACAGTCCAGCCAAATCCCAGAGGACAACAGAGAGAGGGCACGTCCTCCACTCTTCTCTCCTTGCTCGCCACCTTTTCCTCATTTATTTCATCCACTGGTCATCCTACTCAAAGGTGTGAAACCTCATCCCTGTGGCCTCTTCATTCCCACACCTCCTTCTCGACTTTCTCCTTCTTCGCTTCTATCCTATCTGCCCTTCTCCTCACCTCTTAAAGCTTTCTCTCCTCCAGGCAAATAACAAAGTCATCAGGCACCCCCAGGTGAACCAATGTTCAACTAAGGCATCCAATAAAAACCCACAAGTACTACAGTTCATATCTACAGACAGATACCTGCATTTTAAAGAGGGCTGGGAATCAACAAAGGCCTGGCAACACAATCCTGCCACAATACTTAAGTCATGAGTTACCGACCTTGTCACCAGGCTGTGTTAAATACTTGATTCTGATTGGTCAAAACCCTGTAACAACAGTGGTTCAGTCAAGAAATATAAGTATATAGTCCTTCTGACTCCACGATCATCCTGCTTCCATGACAATGAAGTTATTTTCATGTTGAGAGTGCTGTCCTGTCTGTAATGCAACCCTGTGATGAAGGTTTAAAGCTCTAGTGAAAAACTTAAATATGTGTTGGCTTTGGCGCCTCCTCTGGATCAAGTGGTAACTCTCACATCTTTGCTGATTTCATCCATTTTGTCCCTTGTGCAGGTGTAGGACAAAAAGTCTCATTCTGCTGCCCTTTAGCTTTGAAATGTATCACTCCCTGTGAATTTTTGCTGTCTCATGTGACACCTACCCCCTCCAAGTGATTACAGGCATTTAAAACTATGATACAGTAATTGTAAGTCTTGTCAATGATGGTCTTCTTTGATTGTCCTGGTCATAAAGAGGCATCACAGTTCGTTTCAGTCTGTCTCTTAATCAGTTAAGAGCTCCTCACAGGAGCTTTCACAATCATCTGATTGAAGATAGCCTCACTATTGTGTCATAAATTGCTAGTCAGACTGCAAACAATCAGCACACATGGAAAAGGTAAAGATATAAGAAAAACTGCTGGTTACACCAGAAGACCTACAAAAAAAATGACCTCAGAGGTTTGATCATCTCAGACAGTAGCCAGAGATAGAGACAGGCAAAAAAAAGACAGAATTAATTAACTAGGTGGGAAATAAATAAATGAACAGATCAGAATTTATGCAACCATCTGGCACTTCACTGACTCTGAAAGTACTTTTAAAAGAAGCATACTATTAGTTCCTTGGACTTCTTGGATCTAGGTCTCTTAAATTTTCATGGAGTTGGCTGGTTAATCTAATAGAAACCTATCAAACAACATAAGGCTTCTTATGTGTTTACTGGTTCACAGGTCGACCTGCCGACTGGGAAAACTTCCACAACCCCAGATGGTTTGTCTGCTTCTATTCGCCAAGAAAAGCTCTGCCTTTCCAAGTGCTCTAAATGTAAGCAAAAATGCAATCAGTTATTTCACCATGTCTGTCTCACAGTGGTGTCAGTTTCCTAACATTCTTATGAATGATGGACAGCTGATGTTTAAAGCATCCTCAAATATCTCTGAGATACACAACCATTGGATCCTCGGTGATGACTGGCCTGCTGAGTGCACAGCATCACACCACTTCATGCGAAGAGACAGAAAGAGAGACTTATTATGTAATGTGGCCAAAAATAACTTCAATGAAACATTTCAGCATCCTCTTTGAAAGTCAAGGCAGGCTGGCATGGTGGGGTGAGAGGCTGAGGGGGGATAAATCTACATCAGACTAATTTGCAAGGAACTAAGAGCATAAATTCAGCTGATTTGCAAGGCAACAACATCAGCGAGCAGAGAGAGGCATAAAACTCTGCAACCGACTCAATCACAGCTCCAATCAGGCATAAATGAATGACAGTTTGATACATCGTGTTAAGTCCTGCGTTTAGAGCAAGTTCAGAGTGACAAAAGGTTAAGAAGAATAATAAGTCTAAGTCTACCATATATCCCTTTCTCCTGTTATTTAAGTTGCCTGAAGAGTTACGGTCTATCCATTGAGTTTGTGCCTTACTTTAAAGTATTTCAGATCGGCACTGTTGACTGAAACTAAAAATATTTTGAACACAGTGATCCTGGGTCAGGATTACATATTTCAGCTTAAAGAACTCTGACATGTGGTGCCAGTTGGCCTTTGGTTGTGCCCCATGTACAGTGGCTATAGCCCTTTGCTGCATGGTTTCCCCTACTCTCTGATCCCCAAATGTCCTGTCTCTATTCAGCCCAAAAATATATATATACTTATAAAAAAAACTCAGACAGATCCAAAAGAAGCAGAAACTCATTCATAATATGCATGACTGTAGCTCATATATTGTGTGCTTGATTTCATTTCAGTCCTTGAAGCGATGCACCTTATTTTCAAACACTTTTTACTACTTCAATGTCCCATTTTCCATAATTTGTATTCTTTCTTCATCATGCTGTTTTTATATAGTTTTTTAAAGTTAAAACCGAACAGCACTTTGGTAAACTTTTGTTGTTTCTTAAAAAATTGATTGGACTGGATTGGATATTTTGCCAGGAGGTGTCAGCAAAATAAGCTGTGGTCAATCCTAACATATTATCACGTTTAAATGCATGTTAAGAACACTTATTCCCCAACAGAGAGATGTGTGTGTGTTTACAGCACACTGTTAAAGGACTGGAAGATACTGACATATGTAGCAGAGAATTTTGTTTTCAAAAAGTATTTTTCCCGAAATCAGTCAATGGTAGATTTAAATGTGAGCATGTTTTACCTGTCAGTCTTATGTTTCAATGCCCTTCTTCTCCATCTACATTTTTTTCTCACAGTCAGAGAAAGTCATGCTCAACTCAGTTATTAAATCCAATCACAGCACGGGCTGACTCTCCTGCCGAGCTGATGTCAACGCTGACAGCCTCGAAGTCAAACACAGAGGACATCAGCAGAGCAGGCTCTAACGCAATGTAACATTACCACCATCTGGCTAAATTGACAATTACAATTGAGTTCATCAGTCACATGACCTTGTTTGCAAATGTAAAGCCTTGCCTTGTGATGTGATGACGTGTTACAGCAAATGTGGGGGCTGGTTAAATTTTCTTTGCAGATGATGAAAGGTTGTACTTCTAGAAGTCTTTGTGTTGCCAACCCCAGCATAACAAGTCCCCTTGTCCCCTTGCAAATAAATAAGAGGGTTGTCTTTTCAGCAACTAAGTGCAACACAATCTTCACCAGCTTGTTGCTTATTAGTTTTTTGCTTTACCAGAAACAACTTTTAGCTTCTTTTCAAAACAGTTTTCCCGAAAGAGGTGAGTGTGAACCAAAACAGATAAGTTTCCTCACTGAGGCACGTAGACCTGCATCAGACCTGACATTATAAAGGTGAAAAAAAAAGGGAAAATGAAAACACGAAGGAGTGAGGGAACACCCGAGACGGGGGGGAATTTATAGCCCTTCACCATAAACAGGAAAAGTAATGGAGTCCAGAAAAAAACAAAGACCACAGCAGACCAAAGCACTGCAGCAGGCAGACACGGAGGCAGACACAAACACACCTACAGAGCCAAACACACAAAGATTAGAGCCTTGTTCTTCAATCTGGCCCGGGCAGATAACACTAGAGCATTTTGGGATTTATCAGGTGCCTCGGCACAGGTGCATTACCTGGACGGCTGAAAGCAGTCCCAGTCGTTTACTGATAGTGCTACAGGGTATGTGCCTCAGCGTCTGAATCTGTTTCCAACACTTGTGTGCTCATTTTCCCATTTGTGTGCGTGTGTGTGCGTTTTTGTGTTTGTGTATGTGTGACCGCTCTGCCCAGAGACCCACCGCAAGGCCGGGGCTCATCTTGTCGAGGTTCGGCAGATCTTAGCGGATATTTCTGGTCTCTGGCAGATAAATAAATAATGGAACACTGGTTTGGATTTAGAGAGAGATGAAAGCTTTAAGAGCTTTTTACAGCCGTGCCCTGGGAGAGAGCGAGACAGGGAGAGGGGGGGGGGCACCATGCAAAAACACATACAGACACACAATCATTCATGTCCTCTAAAACACAGAAATAGAGCAGCCTTTTATTAGTTCCTCACCTCAGTCTACTGAACAATAAAATGTCACAGCTAAATATTCTGTATTGACTTCACATGGACTCAAGTGTTCTGCCTTAAACTAATAATTAAAAGCACCATTAACAGGAGAGGTACTTTAAAGTGCAATATAAAACAGAAAAGACAGTCAAAATGGCCAGTTAGTATTTAGAGATCTGTGTATGTATTAGCCCTAAGCGGACATGCAAAACGCAGGAAATTTGCACACATCAGGCCTGGTGAAAATGTACGTTTGGTACTGTTTCCTCATGATCTCTACTTACTGTCAGATGATCATAACATGCATGTACTCCCCAGAGTTGCAAGAGCACAAAACAACTGCAGAAACAGGCTTAACTCAAAGCATTAGTGTGGCAACATGGCATGTAGTGGTCTGGCCAATAGAGCATCAATTAGTTTGTTTTTTAGATAACCAGAAAATCATCCAATGATCAAAGGAGAACAAACTTTGTCATCTTATCTGTTAAAATGGGAAAAATCTGCTCTGTTACCCTGAGATCATGAGAACAATGAGCTGAGATCTCAAGAAAACAAACAGAAAAAGCTGGTAATTATGGGAAACTGAGTGAATAAAATGTATGGGATGGATGCAAGTTGGTTAGTCTTTTCGATACAACTTAGGAACCTGGAGCATGTTTGCTGGCAAACCATACTACATGAACTGCTGTCTTATTTATGTTCTTTACTGACTCCTAAAACTGTCAGAAGCTTTAACCTTTGGCCTCTTAAACACTTCATGTCATTCCTCAATGCCCTGTATTTTTGGTAAAAGTCGTCAATGTTTGTCCTCCTTCATCTTGGTCTGATCTACAGAGTCACCTTAAATTAAAAGATGAGTTAGCACAGAAGAGATTTTTAAAATTGGCATTGAAGAGGAGGTATTATGTTTTGTTCATATCTTTAAAAAAAATGATATTCATTCTTAATGTGGGCAAAGTTTTAAATTGAGAGGTAAGCGTGTGGTGGATGTGACGACAGGCTGCTCTGAACAGCTTGTTAAAAAGGTCTACATCAGAATTCAGCGAGATTCGCACGAGATTTGCTCAAGATCGTGACATCACAAGCGAGGGAATCTCCTTAAGAGAGCAAATTTGTCCTTTTAAAAAGAGAAACGTGACTTTTGTTATGAGGCAACAGGGAAGGAGGCTTCTTAAATGCTTGGTTCTTAAAGAGACAGTAGCTGAAATGGAGCGTTTCAGAGAGAG
This sequence comes from Notolabrus celidotus, assembly GCF_009762535.1. Lineage (NCBI taxonomy): Eukaryota > Metazoa > Chordata > Actinopteri > Labriformes > Labridae > Notolabrus > Notolabrus celidotus. Next base: position 16,349,084 of record NC_048272.1, on the reverse strand, counting down.
ACTAAAATTAGGGTTTTCAAGACATCAGTTTGAGATTTAAGTAAAGTTTTGTTTGAGCTGTAAATCATGTTAAGCTATGAAAAAGCTAACAGATGAACAATAAAAAGCTTAAAAATGAGCACAATAGTCTCTCTTTAAGGATCATTAACTCAGTGAAGTATATGTATTGCTGCTGAAAGCTGCTAATTTATCACTTGATGTAATCTCTGATGTAATGCTGCTGTCTCGACCAGGACTCCCTTGTAAAGTAGATTTTGCATCTCTACAGGAACATTCCTGGTGAAATAAAGGTGAAATAAAAGAAAATAAATGCTTGCGTAGGGCTTCCATAGATGAAGAGTTATGAAACCACAAAGCATCAGTAACATAGGCTGGTCCGGAACCATTAAGAGCCTTGTAAAAAAGTAAACCAGTCTTAAAAGACGCTGGGAGCCAGTGCACACACTCTAAAACAGGGCTGGTATGTTCTCTTTGAGTTTTAGGATGAGCAGTGACAGGGGCAAGTCCTCGAGATGAGTGCATGGAAAGTTTTGGGACATCTTGTTTGGATAGGAAAGGTCAAAGCTTTACAATATTTCAGAAGTGGAAAAAAGCAGCCTTGAGTCTGAGATAATTCTTGTTAATGCGTGTGGCTCCTAATACCTGTGGGGTCAAATGGTCAAGTATGGAGAGAGCTCTGTTTTTGCCTTTACACCTCCTAATGCTAATCCTGCTTTCCCTCTGCTTACTGTGAAACAAAGTTGGTCTGCAACTTTTATTTAATAAAACAGAGCCTAAAAGTCTTCCTGTTTCTGCACCAATTCCCCTTCCTTCTCTCTTTTTTGATGCACTCTGGTGGGAACGCACTGAAGAAAACAAGGGGCAAATGAAACAGAAAGTTAAAGCCTGTGAGTTCGGGGAGTTAGTCTGTACTCTGATGCTTCTTTTGGTTGAGACAGGAGTATTCGTTAAATAAAAAAATTAGCAGAGGAAGTTGTAAGAGAGAGCCTGTAGGCAGAGGAGGGAAGTGACGGGGCTGTTTGAGAAATCATCCGCTCTCTCTCTCCCTCTCTCTCTTCATTGTTTCCTCTTATAGACCTCCTTCTCCCTCTTGGTTAGCCTCTATAGACTGCAGCCCGGCTGGTTGGGAAAACTGCTCACTTGAATTGTGTGTTTCAGTGTGTGTGTGTGTGTGTGTTGGACTGTGTCCTGGTGGGCCCACAGACTCAAAGACTGTGGCTTTTGTCTGCCTTTGATTACTCCATGAATTATGCATCCCGCACCTCTCTGTTGTGTTGTGTGTCCATGTGTGTCTCTCAGTGTGTGTGCAGTTGTGTGTGTGAGCTTGTGGACGTGTGCCAGAGACTGCGGTGTTCAGTGACAGTGACTGATACCTCTTTACCCCTTTCACTTCCTGCACACGCCTTCACACACACGTAAAATGCCCACATACTCAGTAACAAAAATTCACACACACAGAAACACACACACAGGGAGGCAAACTTAGTTACAGTGACTGATATGTGTCCTTGTCTGCTCTTTACTCTCCCATTTCTCATCGGCCCTCAGAGATCTGAGCCTGAACTTGTGAGCAGTGTGAAGGTCGGGAGCTGTGTGTAATATTAACAAAGCTGCAATGCTTTAATTAAGAGACAGGCGTGGCTTTAGTCTGTCGTGGCTCTTTTATGGGGCCTCATCAAATTTCGGGCTCATTGAAAGCCCAAATGAAGCACTTCAACAGAGACAAACTTCACTCACAAGTGCTACTTCTATTAAAGCAACAATAAAAAAAACAGATATATTGAGTTTAAAAACAAGAGAAGAAGCAGAGTGTTTCCATTTCAGAGGCTGACATGTGTTTATTTTTGTTTGAGCTGTATTTTCTTTTGTCAGTTGACGGATTAAATTGCTTCAGTTTGTGGCATAATAAGGTATGAGTCCAGAGGGGATATTGATGTACAGACAGCTCACTTTACAGATCCTGCGGTCGGATATAATCTCAAAGAGCTGCCAGCTTGTCAGACTGAAAAGGAGCACTGTAAACTAAAACTCAGCAGTCAAATAGAGTTTTAAACACCCACCGGAGGATACAACTTATTCACTCTCTCCTTCTGTGAGGCTTCTCTTCTGTTCTTCTTTGAATCACTGCTCAAACAAAATGTTTAAATTCCATTAAAAAGTTGCACAATACTCCAAACATTCTCTTCCGCTGTGTTGTTGTTTAATTGTTTGGTTACCAAGCGGTTTATTTCTCTGTAAAAACCTGTCTGGTGAACTGCTGGCTTCTTGGAGTGAGTCTGCTCATAAATCATCTCAAGATGTTGGTTATGCCAAGCAATAAAAGGCTTTAACAGTAAAACCAATAAGTGTAATTCATTATCACCGGGTTGTGTTAAGTACTTGATTCTGATTGGTCAAAATCCGGTGATAGTGGTGATTTATTCTCAGTAAAAGTGAAACCAGGGATAGCAAGATCGCACAAGTCATCTCAAATCCGAAAGGAGTCCGCTAAAATGACACTGTGGCAAAACATTGACTTTCGTTGGCATCCTAAAGTAAACATTGTGGCAAATATATTATAGTTTCGGTCTTAGGCTGGTCTTGAGAGTTGGGGTCTTGCTCACCCTGTTGGGATTCTTATTTGCAAAAAAAACACTAGTACACTATACTTGATAAGTCAGATTTCCTATAAGGAGGACAGTCAGCTGGACCAGCATCTGCAGCAAAAAACTGTTCCCTCAACCTAGAAAGACCCACTAGCACTTTCATGCTAGTTCAGGTGGATGCTAATTTAGTGTAGTTCGGCTCCACCTTGCGAAAAGCTTTTCTTTTTAAAGCACTATGCACTTTTTAAAGCACTATGCACTCTCTCAACAGAACACCTGTACGAAATGTGTTTGCGTCAGTTCTGGTCTACATCAAAACAGAGGTCAGCATCATTTTCTGTTTATTATACTCCCCAAGACCATCATCTTTCAAATTTACTCACAACTGAAAGGTGTCTTTTAAATAGAATGAGTTATGCATCAATCAGAGCTGTTACGATTTGTCAATGCAAAGAAAAATCATTGCTAAATATATAATTAATCATTAAGTAATTTTTGATTGAAAGTGTTAAACTGTGGCTGGATTCGTCTATTTGAATTTTTTTTTTTTTCAAAGTTATATTTTTGACCTTTTTGCCTTTATTTTATAGGACAGCTGAAGAGAGACAGGAAATGTGGGGAGTAGAGAGAGGGGAAGACATGCAGGAGATGGTCGACCGGTCGGGAATCGAGCCGGCAACCCCTGCAACGAGGACTGTAGCCTCTCTATGTGGGACGCTTAGACCGCTAGGCCACCAGCGCCCCCCATCTATTTGAATTTGATGATTTTCTGCTTTTTGTCTTCTGTAATAGAACATTTAATGTTTTTTTTAATATGCATATAGTTGGTTGAACAGAAGAAACAAATTGTAGAAGACTTTTTGAGCTATAGTGGAATTTTTTTGATGACCATTCCTGACAACGTATAATCTTCTGAATTAATTATCGACTGATCTATTGATTATCATTTATGATAAGCTCTAGTCTCAGCTCTTTTGATGGCGACTACAGTTTTACATTTAAGAGGTTGGGTCATTTCTTTTAAAATAAATTGTAAGTCTTCCTTTTAAAGCAGTGTCTACATGCAAATCCACATATCTCCTCCAGGCCCCTCTGGCACTGAACGACTCTTCATTTATTAACACCTCTGTGTCACACACTGAAGAGCTGCCATTAGTCGCTGCTCCCCGGTGAAAACACAAACAACAAGCAAGAGCAAGAGATTGCCTTTCATTAATGGACCACCAGGTATAAATTTTCAGTTTCAAACAGAAACAAACATGGCTGTGTAAGACTTGTGGTGACAGCTGTTTACAACATGACCTTCTGCTGTCACACTAAGAAGACCACATCCATCCAAACATTGTGCTTGTCTTATATCTCGTCTCTCAGGCCCAGTGGAATAGAACATAAGAGGGAGTCTGGAACAGCCCAGCATTCAGGGAAATCCCTCAAGACGTACTGCACTGTGCATAAAGACAAATGGTGACGTCTGAGCGTTTTGAAATATGCAGCAATTTACACTGTAGCTGCGTGGAGGATGCTGCACAGTCATACATCTAACTGTCAAGATAGCAGGTGACGAATCCTTCCAGCTTTCTTTCTTTTCTTCCCTCAGAGACACCTGACTCTCTGCCGGCCTCGGCTACAATATCTCTGAGCTCGCAGCAGGATGTGTGGAGGAAGAGGGAGGAAAATAACTACAAAATAACAAGGGACATTAAAGATAAAGAAAAAGAAGCTAGAAAAGGTTGGGAGGGTGACCGCTGTGTTGCTACAGTTGTGGAAAAAAAATGGCTGCAGCAGAGAGAGAGAGAGAGAGAGAGAGAGAGAGAGAGAGAGAGAGAGAGAGAGAGAGAGAGAGAGAGAGAGAGAGAGAGAGAGAGAGAGAGAGAGAGAGAGAGACAGAGAGGGAGAGAGAGAGACAGAGAGATGGAGTGCAGGATACGAGAGCCAGAACAGAGATAGAAATTGAGGAAGAGATCAACAAAGGGAATCCATTCAGTCCAGACATTGCTTTTCACACTGCTGCTATCGGGATCCATCCATCTCAGACACAATGCACCAGTCTCCTCAGCCCACACCGCATTTACGCTGAATAAAAGATACAGTCTTTTGGAAATGGAGCAGCTCAGCAGGGGGACAGCACACACAATGTCGAGCCTCTTACACTGCTATGAGTTTGCACCTGTCCTCCCCCTCACTGTCTCCCATGGTTCATATTTTCTAGTCTCGACAGGAGGGAGATCAAGGTGAGATAAGCAACCTTTTTTTCCTATGCACAAATTCTGTTCCCATTGCAGAATAAATCTGGATCTATTTTCAATACTGAAATATTTCCTTCATTTTAAAAGAGATGGAAATGCTCTTTTAGCTCTACTCGCCATATGGCAGCAGTGGCAAAACAAACACGGCAATAAAATAAGTGATTTCTCAGTATTTACAAAACACACAGGCGGAAATAAATGAAGCACAAGCAGAGCCACATATGTGGTGATCCTCAGCAGTGAGGCAGAACAGATTCAGTGAGCACGGTGAACACAACTTTGCTGCGTTTCCATAAAACTGCTGCCCGCACCTCTGCAGAGCTAACACACACTCCTCTGGAAGACAGCGATGTTTGCACTGTTACGAAGCTTTTGTTCAGAAAGGCAAGAAATCTTAATCCAGTCAAGGTGAAATTTGACATAACCTGCATACAGAGGCTAACATGATGAGTTTGTAGTAATAAGTGTCACTCTAAAATGCTGCAATATCAATTCATGAAAAAGTGAAGCTTTCACCTCCCCTTATCTTGGCTCAGCTCACCTGTCAGATAAATATTTATGTGATGTGTTTATGTGGGTACCTGTGCTGTTTTTTTTTCCTTCATATAACCACAGAGTCATCGTGTCTGCTGTTCTCCTGTTTCTCATCACATTAACCTTTGGACCTCTTTTATAACCTGCTTTTAGAATTCCTCTGGAGGGACAAGTCCTCAATAAATGTTCACACAGAATGATGCAGCGTCTATATTAAAATATTAGAAACCTCGTTATGCACTTTACACATATGTCAGCAGGTGGGATTTAATCATGTTGCTGAAAGCTTCAGAAGAGGATACTTAACCTTCAGTTAATTTCACTGAAGGATGAGGCGTCCACTTTTTAAAAACAGCAAAATATCTTCTTTTTAATTATAATAATGTATTAAATAATCATGTGAGAACTATTTGACATTTGAAAAAGGTCGCTAGTTGATGAATCTAGGCAGGACAAAATATCGATTAGACTTGTGCGATGCAATTATTGACACGCAGGCACCAAATATTGATATTCTAATCGAGCACATTTCCCTTCCAATTCGTCTCACCCTATCCCTATTTCATGACTCCTCGAGGCGGTGCTAATGACATGAATGATGGTCATGTGAAGGGAGTTAATTGGCAAGAGAAGTCAACTGTAACATTAGGAGAAGAAGAAGAAGAAAACAAGCAAGAATGGTGGATGATGCACTCAAGTTTGAAGCTAGTTGACCTCACTGGCCAGAGAGTCCTACAGTTCACTTTATTGACAAGGAGAGGGAAATGCATTCCTATGTTCCTACGTTGTGACATTATTGTAATTGTGGGCCACATATTGTGTATTGTATCGTAAGTTACCTTGCGATTCCCAACCCTATTGATGAACCTACATCAGTACAAAGAATAACCACCTGAATCTCTAGCTACACTTGGCTGGACAATGTTTCTACTGAGAGCTTCAACTCATGCTTAGCTCTACAAGTGTCAACTTTTCTGTTCTAGTTGGCTCTCCATCCTCTCGTTATATCATTTTCAACCAAAAGCTAGGAATTTAAAAATGAAAAATACCATGCTTGTGAGCATATTAGAGAATTCAGGAGCTAAAGAGAAACATATTTCCTTTAGGAGATGGTGGAGACCAAAACTGAGCAAAAAGACAGTGAATGTCGCTCTCCAATACAACAGGTGACAAGATACAAGATGCAAAACCACTGATGTTATTGGTATGGGATGGGTGCATAGGTTTGCCACTTCCACTTTTCAGAAAATATCAATGCTGTAGTTAAAAGTCAAGAGGCCAGGATATCAGTTTTTAATGGCACTAAAGGTAAGGGCGTGGATCCCTACCTATCTTTACTACCACAGCAGCCTCACTGGAGCAAACTATGTACAAATGCATGTAAAACACTGCTCTGAACATACAAAAGCAGAACACAAATGAAACTAAAGTACCGCATCAAAGTCCCTAAAGATCTTCAGAGTTCTACTTGATTTCAACAAAAAGATACATGATGTCATACAGTACAGTTTGATCTTCACTTGACATTGGTGTAGATATCGGATTGGAAAAAAAGAAATAAAAAAGGCCAAAACAAGAAAAGACAAAACCCTGATAAAAGTCTTTTCTTCTTGGCAGCCAGTGTGACTGATGTTGTTCCGGCTGCTGCAGCAGAAACAAGCCAGCGGGCTGCTAATCTCTCCCTGTCCTCCCTTGTTGTGTGTATTGTCTAGTGTTTGACAAGCCACCTCTGCCAGCGTCCAGCCTTCAGCCAGAGGACTGGCACAGTCGCCTGTGAGCCTCCCTCAGTGAGATTTAATGGACCTTCACCAGCAGACAGTAAAAAGGCGGCCATTTTGGGTAGTCCTTCTTTTCTCCAGGATTTGCTTACAGGTCAGTGAGTGTACCAACATTTCTTTATGGAAAATAATGACACAGCTTGAACCACTAAATTTAATACCAGACAGGAAGAAGCAACTGTAAAGATGCAAGAGACAGACATGTTTTCGGTGTATTTTGCGGCTAAAGAGCCAAATACTTCCTTCAGGAGCTGGTGGAGACTAAAAATGGAGCTAAAAGAAAGTACATATTTTGGACTAACACTGTATTGTCAGGCTACCATTTGGGTCGTTCTCAATTTTAATTAAAATAATGATCATCAACTTGACCTGGATTCAATACCAGCAGTTAGAAGTGAGACCTCACAATGTAATGTTTGGAACTCTTGTAACTTTTTTTTAAAATGCGTGGTGTTTTTCTGGTCACACTCAACAAACAACTAAATAGCTTGTGGACATAAAGATACGAGTCAAGCAGCCAAGGAGAAATCCTCTTTATCCTATCCTCTTTATAAAGGCATTAAATAATATAAATAAATTAAATAATCTCAAGAATTTGTAGAAGTTAGCAGCTAAGAAGCCATATTTCCCTCAGGAGTCGGTAGAGACCAAAAGCAGAGCTAAAAGTTTTGGGTGATCCATGGTGTCTTCAGGAATCTGTAAAGGTCAGTGACTGCTTCAATAAATTATAAGGAAAATAATGTTACAGCTTGACTGTAGATACCACCAGAGATGAGAGGAGAGTGGGTAAGACATTGTCTATGCATCATTTTGTAACTTTTTCTTGCTTGGTAAAAACTTCCTGTACTTGAATGAGTCTGTTGTTCTTTGAATGCTTGGTTTGAAAATGCCCGAAGGAACAGTCAGTGACACAGAGTGCTTTAATATTTTAGTGGGACTGTTTTGTCCTCTAAAAATTCGCAGTGGGAGTTCTTGTGGTATCCCAGCATGCTCAGTAAATGCCTTAAAATACCAAGCAGCTGTGAGTGAGCTATGCCGCTTGGTTGGTCTGACAAAATGTGGTGGTTCTGCTCTAAAACATCACAATGTTGAACAAGGCGATCTTGGGTGTGATAAGCGTGTGTTGGATGCCATGTTTTCATTTTGCCACGTTGGTTTCTGTCTGTAAGGGGGAGGGGCTGTGTGATGAATGTCCCTTGTCAGTGATGTGTCCTAACTGCTGAGTTCCAACTCATTCCTCTGCTGTATGAATACTGAGTGTCTGTTAAAACTGAGAGTTATATGTCTAGGAAATTAGCGTAAGAGTGTGTGTTGACGGCCGAGTTTCCATCGATGTGTGTCCTTGAGTTTATTCAGCGTGCATGTAAGCCACTTGCATGCAGATGAAGTCAGGTGGTGGCTGATGACATGCCCATGCTTGGCACATCTTCTTAGCCGGTCTGAGTGATGGGACGTAGACACACTCCTGTTGAATAAAACATGAACTCAGACATCCGTCCGCAGATACAAGCCTCCGCTGGATGATATGACAGATGTGTATATGCTGGAGACCATAACAGCTCCTTTAGAAGTTTACATATTTATCATAATCATCATCTACTTTAGATTCTCTCACTGTCAGAACAAAAATAGCTCTTTTGATGTCTTGTTATTTATAGGAGTAAAGCTTCAGTGGTGATAATGTGGGCCTGTCTGTCAAAAGGTTGGTCAGCCAAGAACTTCTGTTCTTCTCTGTTCTGTTCAAACCTAGAAATGTTGAAGAATATTGCATAGAATGCCTTGAAATATAATGCACTGGTCTTATACCATAATCAATGAGCTCATTAAAAAATCAAATTTCAAGGTAAGTTATTGTGATGATAACAAACACCAACGGTGTGGTGCTAGCAGACAGCAGGATGTGGGAAAGTGGGAGTAGTAGACTATGGCCTACTAACTTAAAGCTGGGGTTGGTAGTCATATTTAGATACACTTTTTGTTATACCTGTTAAAACGATCTTTATGTCCCAATGTCAATCAATACATAATGTGTTCCTAAAAAAGAGTGAAAAAAGCTGCTATCTATAGCCTGAGTTAACCTAGGAAAACATCAACCAATCCTGCGCGTACATTTCATGTTTGTTTGTGTTTTTAACTTTCACTAAGATAATGTTTTGGTGTTTTCTTACCGCTGAGTGAGACATGAGTTGACGTAGTGCAAAACACAAACGATGTGCCGAGGGCCGGTTTTGAATCAGTCCCGATCATATGGTCGCGAAGCAGCAGCACTCATGCATGTGAGCGGGGGCGTCCTTTTGGAGGAGCACCGAGGGGACGGGAGAGGGGTTAGAAGGAGTCATGAGGACATGCTACATTCAAATTCATGCTAGTTTTTCGTGACTACCAACCCTAACTTTAAGGGTTAGCATGCCGTTAACAACATACTGATTCATATCCTTTCTGCGTCACATGACTTCATTGATCATGTATTTCTGAGCTGAGCTACAATGTCTAAGCTAGCATGCTCATTGGAATATAGTATAGATTTTAGCCTTTGTTACTTATGCAGCTATGTAGTGAACTGAATATCTGGACGACATGTAAAGTACTTCTTTAATTTTACGTTGTTTGTTGCATGCTGGGAAGCTCCGCTATGGTGAAGCTGTTGTAAAATTATATTGTTGATTATATAGTGGTATTGTTTGAAGGGCCGGAGCTGCTGTGTGTGACTAGTGAGCTTCTGACTCATGCTAATAACTTCTGACCAATCTCCTGTACATTTGAGTATTTCTCATATACAAAATTGCATGCTATGAATTTGGAATGTACTACACAAACTTAATGTGACACTATACTGAGTACAAAAAGTATGAATAGAAATACAGTATTTGGTATACAGTGTATATTGGATGGTATATTTGAATTGGCATCAGAAACCAAAGTAATATATCAGAACATGTAGAGAACATAGTGAACCAAGAAAAGCCTCTGCATTCAGTAAGACACTGCAAGGAGTTGTGTGTACTGTAGAGTTATGCAGAACATCAAGGCTTACTCAAATCAATTTTTTCCGCAACCAAATGGCCTTAGGGAAGAGATATGAATATGCAGCTAAACAAAAAAACATGTAAAGCTCTTAATAGACACAGAAGATCTCTTCAGAGTGCCACAGAGGTAAGCATCAAGCCATGCTGAGTCATTTATGACTAACGTATGGTACGCAGTGTTCTGTCCCTCAGCCTCGCTTAGCTTAACCTTGTCACAACATCATCTTGCCAATATGTTTCAGAGTCTAATCTCCCGTGTTCCCTCTGACCTGAGCATCTCTTTTCTTTAATTATCCTGCTGCCTCCTCACGTCCTCGACCCCGGACCTCTTCTTCTTTGCTCTTACACACTTTCCGTCCCTTCATCTCTTTTATTTACCTTTTCTTGTGTTTCATAAGCAGCTGTTGGTTTATGATGGACCTTGTGTCAAAGGACTCCTAATGATTAGACACTGAGTCTTTCGGTGACTCTGCAGACGTGCTGCTGGTGTTAAGTACACTCCTCCTAAGTGCACTTTTGATTCACATAAGTATGCATCTAGCAGAGGCTTTCAAATTGCAGGTTGACCGGGCCAACAGACGACAGCAAGGTCACCGACACTAGATCATACTAGCTTGTTAACAAAGATAAGATGTGGTGTAACAACTTTAATAAAGCAGTCATATCTTTGATAACTTTTATCCAAAAGGCAATAAGCAACACGCAATATCTTGTTATCTGATGATTGCAAAGATTAGAGGTTGGGAGATATTTTATTTTGGCTTGATAAAGGAGCTGTTAAAAGATAAACTTTGCATATTTCTATTTTTTTAATACAATCTGCATAAAAATCCAAACCAGCAATGTAACAGTCCATCCATCAACACTTTCCAACTTCTCCTTGATGCCTCAGTCACTGTAAATGTAAATCTATAGTACGCATATCCTCCAAACTAAATCAATCACAAAATAAGTAATTTCACTGGTATTGGTTTGGTTTACTGCCCACTAGGTCTGGTGAGAGAACAATTGTCTATTGGTTTCCCATGTGCGGTTAAAAGAAACTGACTGACAGCAGCAAACGACCATCTCGTGTCAAGGTCAGACTCTTTACCTCCCAATGCGGACGCTCTATGTCAACATCATGTTACTTCTGTCATACAACAGTCACAGCACACTGTGCAGCTTGTGGTATCTGTCACTTTACAAATCGGTGAGGTCGTTCTTCTTGGGCAGATTATGGAGAAAAAACGAGAGAAACTTGAATTGTAATCTTTTTTTAAAAAAAGCACAGTTTCCTTAAATAAATTTGTGTTGTAGTTTAAAGCAAACATTACTCCAGCTGGTACAAATAATGAGTTTAAAACGGACCGTTTACAGCAGGGGATTGATACGTAATTAGGGCTTTATTGAGCATAAATGTCTGGACAGCATTTGTTATGTGGACTAAAACTACAACACCAACTGTAACTGTCAAAATGAGTCATTTCGAACAGAGTTGCTTATGTGAAATTTAATTTGAAACACTTATGGAAGGTCCTTGGTAATAATAATCGGCAGAATTGGTTTTGCTTTACATGAAATACTTCATACTGGGATCACAATGTTTTTGTCTTTTCAGTGGATTTGTTGAAAAAAAGATTAATATTGAGAAAAAGAATATCACCAGCCTTATTTTTATAATGCGTTTAGTATTCAGCAGCTCTTTCCATATATTACACTAATAATCTGATCAAATGCTGTGACCACAGGATCCATTAAACCATAGACTGTTTAAAACACAGACATAGTCTCAGTAACTTCACCCATTGGTTCCTGATGTGGAGTTATCAGGCTTGTTTTTGGACATGCTGACTCAACCTAGCTTTTGGTCAGTGTAGAAACAGCCAAAGAGATGGAGAGGATGTAGATCTTTAGCCCACTGTCAAACAGATACAGGGCGCTCACCTGGATGGATGAGTTCTTAAAGAATGCTAAATGAAAAGAGAAATAAGATACTCAGACTCAAACTTTTTGTCTTGTGCCAGGCTGTAAACATGTGTCTTTGTCCTGTAAATACTGGCTCTATATTATGGGTGTTAATGGCCCGCTCATCTGTACAGACTGTACAGGGAGTGAATTCTTTTATAACTCATTAGGTTTGAAGGTATTAAGATTAAGAGTTTTGCATAATGGTCATAGCTGACTTGACTAATAGATAAATTGCTAAATTAATTCCCACCTGTAAAGATAAAGCTAACACGTGTACGTATAGTGTGATTGTGCAGAAGCCCTCTTGCTGTCAGGGCCCAGCTGACTGACCCGAGAACACTCAACGTTTAACTGCAGCAGCTTTCCAAACTGTGACATTGGACCTCGCCGCTGCAGAGGACAGGAGCCTCTTTTGATATGGACGTGTGTGTGCGATGCTCCTTGCTTCCCCCGCTGCCTTTGAAGATGGATGCCGGTGAAATGCTAATTACCGCAGGCCACGAGGCCAGACGCATGCACAGTACAAAGGCTGGGGCGGGTTGCAGCCGAACCTCAAAGCAGCGAGCTGAATCTGTTCCGCTCTGAGGACCCTCAACTACCGAAGGCCAATGCCTCAGCGGAGACACCCTCTCTTCCTCTTTCACTACATACATTACACAACCAACCCCCCCTTCCCCCCCAACACTGAGAGTATGTGTGGGGGCGTCTGTCTGCATATGCTTTTGTAAGCAGTGCAAAATGAAAGGCTCTTGTCCTCAGTGCATTGGGAGATACTTCACTCTTCATGATGCTGCAGATTTCTGCTCTCTCACTGTCTGCCTGTATCAGTTTTTTCTTCTTTTTGCTTCACAATACATGGTTTGTATTTTTTTCTTTTTATATTGTTTTTGTCCTCTCGTCACTCTCTTTTTAAAGTGCCGTCTTTGTTGTAATCCCTCCGGTTCTGAGCTGGCAGCGAGTACATGAATAGCCCTGACTTTATGCTGCATTGCACTGCAGCAAATGTGTGTAACTGAGTGTGTATTGGGGGAGGTAACGACTTATGACAGGTAAATAGAGGTCACTTCCTGAAGGAGGATAACAGAGGAGCATTCACAGGCATACTACACACACACACACATAAACACACACACAGACTCTGCCTCCTCAGGTGATTTATGAAACGTGTCGCCTTTGCAAGTGTTTGCATTTGAGGAGGATTTTGATGTATCACCCTCGAATGCCCGGCTCCAACAAGTAACTGCTGCATGCATTTTCATTGCTCTTGACAAAAACGTGTGTGCACGTGTGTATTAGTGTGTGTGTTTCTGTGTGACTGCGTGGCAGAAGGGCGTGTAGTACAAAGGACCCTCAACATTAGATAGAGCTCGCTGTGTCATCAATCAGTGCCGGAGAATAATTGCACCAGTTTGCTGCTACTGACAGTTTACTGTCTGTGAGCGTTTAGGAAAGTCACGCTGTTAAAGGAAAACACAGGCACACACACACATACACACACACATTGCTACTTAGTAAAAATATAATTGGTTATGATACAAGTAAAAAACAGAGAGCCACTGAGCATTCTGCTCTATCTGCTTCATTCGTCTAGGAAAATGCGAATAAGCTCCTACAAAATGATCACATCCCCACAGATCTGCATAAATGACATGTCCGTGACCAGAAAGACACACAAGTTAAAACTTTTAAGTGTTTTAGTCTTGACTGTGCTATTTTTGTCACAGTCCTGTCCTGGTTTGGTGCCTGTGACTGAAGCACAAAGTGATGGCGGGATGATGAGACATCATTTCTAGTTTCATCTCAGAGCCTCGTTCCATCCAGCCGACAAGCTCTGTCCTAAGAAGAGGTCTGAATAAATATTTCATGGTTTTACATTTTTTAGGTACCTGTGTCAACGACCACTCTCTAATTAAAAAGAAATGCTTCAACATGTCGACCCAACTTACATTTCCGAACCTGAAAGGTACATTGTAGCTCTAAAAGTTTCCTGTTGTGGAGGAGTTTCTAGTTGTGTAAGAGAGCAATAGCAGGACGGCTGCAATGTTAGGGAACTCTTGGTATTTTATTTATCTTTCATAATGTTCCCTGCATGTCTGCAAGTAAAGACTCTTCACACTGTGCTAACTCTGGCCAGAATCAAGACAGTTCAAGCCGAGAAAATTCCTCCTGCCTGTCCTTCAGAGCGAACCACACAGCCAAACCTGGAACTATTTCTAAGAGTGAATGGAGGAGCACCAAAGGAAAGGAAGCATGGGAATAACTTTGTGAGGAAATACTGTTCTAATCAAAGTCTGCATATGTCTTCATCTGTCTGTTACGTTAGGTGAGAATGAAAGATATTTCCTCTTTGATGTTGGGGAAAGACCAGCAGATAAAATATATATATACATGGCAGGCATCTGACCCATTTGCATTGTCTTTAGTTGAGGTAACAAAAAAATAACAAGCAAACAAAGAAAGAAAGCTGAATTCATTCCGGAAAGGTTTGAATGTTTGGCCGAATGCAAAGCTGTACTCAACTCAAAACTTGTTGGTGGAATCACATTTCTCTTTCCATACAAAGATTGATAATTCACTTTTTAGCTGCTAATTTCTTTGGATGGAGTCAATTCACGAACATGTTTTATCAGGATGACTAATACTAATATATTAAATGGTAAGGATTTCAGTCCTCTCCATCTGAAGCTACGTCAACTCGGCCTGAGCCCAAACAGCGTCATCCACAAGCATCAGAGAGACACGTATGTTAATGTTGAACTGCCGTACACAGTGTGTCAGTTTGTTTGGCTTAATTTGTTTTCCAGAGACATTTGCAAAAAAAAAAAACCTGAAAAAAATAGCTCCTGACAAAAAGCTTTTGAGAGATGAACACTGAAGGATCATTTTGAGACTAGCCGTGTATTACTCTGTTTGCCATGACTCATCACAGAAAAAAAAAAAAGAAAAGAAACAAAGAGCAGACACTAATAAAATACAAGACCACTCTGGTATTCTGATGACTGATGACTTGATTCATTGTCTTTAAGCGGATAACCCCCACTAAACTTTAAATATTACAGTTTCTGTCAGCTTCATCTTGCTGTACCTTTCTTCTTCCAAATCTAGCTTTCAGCTGGTTTGATCTCATCAAACTATAAGTGTCAATTACTAGCTGTTGAGATAAATCAGGAACAACCAGGTCAGGCTGAGCCAGAAGCCCTGTTTCCTGTTTCACCTTGGATGAACTCTCAGCAAGGTGACACAGAGCAAGGTGAAAACATGGTGATAGGGTGCCAAGGTGTTAGTGTCATCGTACGTGTGAGTTACAAAACATAAAAGCAATTTCTCTGCCCAGTTAAAATTCAAGCTTGCTTGTCTGGTACAGACTTTCTTGAAGGTCACAGAGAGGAAAGACAACCTGTACCCCCCAGTTAATATACGGTTGTTTGAATTCATTAGTAGTACTGTGGAGACTGCCAGTGTGTGCAGCCCACAAGTCCAAGACAAAGTGTCCTACGGTTACAATAAAATAACAGTATCGCTTGTGTTGTATTTGGTATTTCGTCGTGTTGTATCTTATCATATCTTAAGTAGCATAACTTAATGCAATGTAACGTTAACTAATGTAATGTAACATCCTAAGGTAACGTATCATATCGTAACATTTCGTATTGTATCATATCATATTGTAGAGTAATGTATCGTATTGTAATTGATTGAAATGTAACATAGCGTAATGTATCATAACGTAACTTATTGTAACGTAACATATTGTAATGTAACATATTGTAATGTATTGTAGCGTATTGTAGTGTAACATATTGTAACTTAACTTATCGTAATGTAACTTAACTTGCATAGCGTATCGTATTGTAACGTAATGTAATGTAACATAACGTCATGTAACGTAACGTAGTGTAACATAACTTAACGTAATGTAATATAAATGTAACATTATGTTTGCATCACTTCATGTTGTATTACTTTCGGTCATGTTGTGTGGTGTCATATCGTACTGTACTGACTTATATGATGTTGCATCAAGTTGTGTTGTAATTTGTAATGTGGTACATTGGGATGTATCCCTTCATATCGTTTCTCATTGCATTCTGTCATAATGTATCGTATCATGTCTTAAATTAACTTTCCTGTCATATCATATTTCATCATATTGTATCGCATTGTGTTGTGTCGTAGTGTATTATATTTTGCATCGCGTTGCAAATCATATCATACTGTATCACATTCAATTCCAAATCCTATCATAGTACATCCTATCATATCCTTTCACTTTATAGCATATTTTAACGTATTGAAAAAGGAATTCCTTGACGTGTTCCATATTCAATTAACAATGAAGCCCAAACATTAGATCCTGAGACAGGAAACTAAACAGAAAAGATGGTTGTGGGCTCCAGTGCTCCAAAGATTGACCCTTCTCTCACCCATCCTGTCAGTACAGATGTGTGAGGACATAGATGAACTGCTTTAAATAAGATGTCCTCGTACTTTAAGATGAGTTTGCTGAGTCATGATTCGTTCGAGGGATTGTTTACAGACAAAAAAAACATGGAATAACATCAGCCCTTTTTTTCTTTCATAGTACCATGGTGGTGATAATCTCTTACAGTGGTGATAATCTCTTAGAGAAAGGTGTTCCACCACTGTGCTACGGAAGTCAACACTTGTCACACCTCTTCATTCGTCACCATCTTTGGCAGGTATTCAACAGGCTCAAGGCCAGCGATTATTCAGAGGGAATAAAGACAGAAAAGGAGGGAAGTGTGGAGGACGAAGGCAGCAGCTGTTGCCATGACATTTTCAATCCATTGATAGATGACTGATCAGGAGGGTTTCGAGATACAGCGCTGTATCTGCTTTTTTTCATTTTCTACCTCAGCAACGGAAGTCATAGTTTTGTAACAGAGTCATACGTGTACCCTTAGATTAGGTGCATGTACGTAGCCCCAATCTATTCCTCTTCCTCTCTAGTATTTTCTATACATTGCTCGACCATGTCCATGTTTTTTTGCAGTGTATGGCTTCACTACGTTTTCACTAGGTGTACCTCAATGCATGTGTAATTTAATTGCACATTTCCTGTTTTTCCCCTGCGCCCTTTTGCTCAATTCCCCCATGTGTTTCACTGTCATCAGAATAAACAGTGGTCAGCCATAAAGAGAATCCCGCTGTCCTCCCTAACCAACACAATCCAGCAGTCCCTGGTCATACTTGCAGAGACAACAGAGTGCCCAATGAAGGATAATTCAGTGGTGATAAGAACAAGCATCTGTAAACAGTACCATGCCAGATCGCTGCCCAACACTTGTAATGACAAACCTTGAGATCTTTCGTGAGAGTAACCTATCCAATCAATACTACATCTTCACAATGTGTCAGCCCTCTTTTCTCTCCGTGTCCCTCCCTCTCTTCGTTGCCCTGTCACTCTCCTGATCCTCCCCCCGCTGCTTGCCGAGTGGGAGGGCTGCACACCCTCTGCATGGCAAACAGTTCAAGGAGAGGGAGGAGGTGAGCAGCAGCACTGATGGAAGTGATTCCATTACAGGGCGTTGACACTGGCATTAGAGGCTATTGACACGGCCACAGGTATTAATAACATAATGAGGGTGTTAAACTGTCACAGTGTGTTTCGTTAACACAGTGTATATGTGTGTGTGTGTGTGTGTGTGTGTGTGTGTGTGTGTGTGTGTGTGTGTGTGTGTGTGTGTGTGTGTGTGTGTGTGTGTGTGTGTGTGTGAATTTATGTGTGTGTGTGCTCTCTGAAGCCCAAGACCTGTTCTGTGGACACAGTAAAGATGCCGTGCACAGAAGTGAAGGAGAGAGAAGTGATGTGTGTTGTCTTAATGGATCAGAGGTAGAGGAGGAAGAAAACGTCTCTCTTCTTATCAGAACTCACAGATGTGGAAGCAGAGCTGAAGTAGGGTCACTGTAACACATTAGCTGATCTTATGTCCAAAGGCTGTCAGCCCGGTGAGCAATCTGTACATGCATAAATGTCAAAGTGACTATACCCTTAAAGCTAAAACGCTTGAGGGATGTTCATATACATCTGGCTGTGTGTGTAGATGCCTAATCTTATTTATGACGCAATCACTGCAATGAAAGACACACTCATATATTTGATGGTTAATTATTATTGAACTAGAACATTATCAAAAAGGCTTCAAAGAAGGCAATGAACAGAAAAAAACATTCAGCAGCTATCCTGATAATTTCAAAACAGAAGATAGAACTAAATGCACTCCACAAACATGCCACATTTTAAAGGTTTTAGAAGCGAAGATATACAGATTGTGGCTTTAGCACAACAAAACGTCTAAAGGGAAACAACCTCCATGTTGCTCTTTTACGGGGACTGATTCTGGATCTGTTTCGTGTGAATTACTCGGTGAAGTCACAGGATTCTTGTGGTGCAGATGACTGACTGACTGCTGCTGTGTGCTTTTGACGCAGACTCAGCTGGCATGGGGAAACTGAGGTAATCCTTGTCCTCAAAACGGCATCTTGTAGCTGATGTGGAAGTGACACCGAAATGAACAAATGCAGGCTGGAAAAAAAGACATGTGAGCTCTCTGCAGAAAGACATGATGCACAGAGTCTAATAAATGAAGACCTGCCATACCGAGAATTAAATAAACATGTACAGGTATGCATGTATCCCTGATCAGGACGTCCTTCAAAGCTCCTACCCTCCTTGGTTTTGAAATCAGCACCTTGTGTTAGCTGATCTTCATCAGAAGCCGAACAGAATGCTTCAGAAAATAACATTTCAGAAATAGCTGAACAACCCAGTCTTGATACGCCTGTTTGTTCTCATTCAATTGCTCGATTACACACACGGCCCATTCTCTACGACTGTTTCCTGAATAAATAGAAGTGCAACAACAATACAGCTCAACAAGAGAAGGATCTGCTCGATGTGGCTGTCATGTCGGTGCAGATCGGATGTGCGTATGTAAGATTTCCTTTCCTCTGCCTCACCATCTCCTTTTTTTTTCTTTACTGAACACTGTCCTCATCAGCTCTCAACCTTCGTTTCCATCTGATTGCCGTTCTGTGCTGCAACCTTGAATAATCATTGCTTTCTCAAAAAAATCCACATCTATAAATCAGCTCCTGTCTTTTCGTGACTCCTCTGCCTCGTTTCCGGTTAGCTGCAGTCTCTCCTCAGTCAACCCGCTCAGCTCTCGCTTCTCGTCTTCTGGCTCCTCCCTCCTCTTCCTCTTCTCTCCCCCTTCGTTTTTGTACTCATTTCATTCCTTCATCTTTAGCATCCTTCTCCTTTTTAAACTCGTCTTTATTTTGCCTCCATCTCAATCTCTCTTTTGTATCTTTCTTCCTTCTCTCCACGCAGGTCTTTCGTTCCTTTTCTAGCTGAGCCAATGCGACTGCAGTGTGACCTACTTAGCTGCTGCTGCTACTGCTGCTGCTGACTGGCATGGTTGGAGAGTTGGCATAGTGATGTAGGCACCAGAGAGGCTCCTACGGTGGGCACTGCCAATAGAAACTTATCAAGCATCGAGAGACACAAAAAGCAAGTCATCCAACTGCTCACTGTGCATCTGTGTGTCTCCTGACTGGTCTAAAAAGCAGCAGCAGCACAGAAAGACTTTGGCTGCACACTTACACACCAGACAAATGGTTGCATGTAAGAAAGTAATACAGCACGGTCTGAAATAACTCTGAGAGCTCACTGTAGGAGTATTTGTATCAGTCGTGACCATTGCTGGTTATCATTTCTCCCTCAGATTCCTAAAAAGTTACACAGTTTACCAAAATTAGATCAGCTCATTTAGATTAGCATAATGTCAGGTCCTTTGGACTGGAACTAAGAACAGCCAGACCCATTTGAAAGTCTGTAGGTAGTAACCTTTACTGGCCGAGCAATCCCTGCGGACATCACGCAAATGTTAACTGCTGATGTCCTTCAGTTGCCCCAGACAAACCCTGGGTCCTTGTTTAGAGTAACTGTTGCATCTGATTCTGAGACAAACAACACTGTACAACTCATTGCTTCCTGTTGACTGAGAAAAAGTTCTAGAAAAGCTCATATAAAATGTCTAAATTGCTACTTTGTTTACTTTGATTTCTTGGAAATGAAGGGCACCACTCCTGTTTTTGCAGATTTCAGCTGCAGTATACCTTTTGTTTTTTAGTGTGACAAGAGCTTCTGATTCAATGCTTGCTTTGACAGCTACTGCAGCTGTGTCAATCTCTTACACATATCCTTCAAACCTTTACTTACTTATCCTTGGATGGCCAAAGAGGCTGGAGCCAGTCCTAGCAGACAATGGGCAAGAGGCAGGGAAACCCCTTGACAAATTCTAAGTATCTCAGTGCTGAGATCTCTTTGTTATGTCTACAGTCAGCACCAGTGACATCCATTTCTGGCTTCAAACGCTCACTCACTATTTAGCATCTTCTCTCCCTGCTCTTTGTGTTGGTTTAC
Source organism: Notolabrus celidotus (assembly GCF_009762535.1). Lineage (NCBI taxonomy): Eukaryota > Metazoa > Chordata > Actinopteri > Labriformes > Labridae > Notolabrus > Notolabrus celidotus. The sequence goes on along the minus strand of NC_048272.1, from coordinate 16,328,516 downwards.
ATGTGAATAAGAAGTCAATACAATATTAAAACACATGGTAATCATGTCGAAAAGGAACATGCACTCTGCTCATCTGTGCGAACTGTCATCTGGCACTCTTGAGGTTTAAATTAGTACAATATGCATTCACACACAAATTTAACAAAAATTGTCTTTATCTCGTCTCCCTGCTGGCTTTGTTTTCCACCTGTCTAGAGTTTTAAGACATTTTTGTAAACTCAGCAGCTGTCAAACAAGCAGCCTCTCCTCTGTTTGCTAACAGTAACCGGCACGCAGTGTATCACATCAGGTGAGGAAGAGTAGCTGGGCACAGACTGTGCGATCATTCACACGTCAACTATGTATCATATGCAGATATTGGCATTTTGATGCAGAAATGTCTGGGACCTGCAAACTGTTCATGCAGAGGTGTGGTGCCAATACTTAACCACCAGGCAAGGCTAACCTTTTTGCATTGTAGCTAGAGAGCGAACTAATGTAGCCATGGGAAACTCTACACAGAAAGGCACACCCCAGCAGACAAGAACTTTCTTTCCCTGCAGCTACCGTGCTAACACTGTACCACTGTGCCGCCTCACATATTTAGATTTTGTTGTAGTTTTGTTGAAGCTAGCTAACAAGCTATCAAGAATGATAAACCCTCTTTCCTTGAAGCTACCAGAAAAACTAATACACCATTTAGCTAGCTGATCACATAGGTAAAGTCTACTCCTTTAAAAATTGTTACATAAGGTTTTTGGATCAAAATCCCTCATGTTCCTGCTGTTTTCTTCAGGCATCATAAAAACCAGATCAATGAGAACAGTTCAATCAGAGTTGAGCAAGTTCCTCATCACAGTGACCCAGTATTCAGACCTGAATTTCAGAAACTTTCCAGTCATTTCCTGACACTCATTGTTTGTTCCCTTTGGGCAGTGAACTGTTCAAAAAATAAAAATACCCAGATACTTACGACCCAGGTCTGTTAGGTTCTCTCAGTTCTTACCACCCACAGAGGGAACCACACAGGCAACACAAGGGGGTGAGGGTTCACCAGAGAGGGGAAAACAATAAGCTCTATTTTATTTGATTCTTGTATAATTTAACTCTTTAGTTTCAGCAGACACGGAGGGCTCTGTATATGCAGCATCAACTCTCCAGTTGAACACAGAGGGTGTTGCATGAATAACCGCCTCCCAAAACCACAAACACACTGCACTGTTCTGCGTCACTTAAATCATTCAGGGGGAACCCAGTTGTTGTGTAAATGACACAGGAGACATTGCTGAGCTGTGATTTCTCACTGCTGCTCTTGTCACTCACAGCCCGCAGTCGAACATGCATCAAAAATGTAGGTTTCAATGAAACCTGGAATAAACAGCAGACGGTGCAGCTATACTGCTGGATATCCAGCTGGGTGAATCTGTGTTCATGCATGTGTGCATACATGATTGTTTAAGACTAAGCAGGCATGCATGCATGTATGTGGTGACAAATACAGCTCCCTTGTGATAGGCTGGAGTGCATTCCCCTGTATCTTCCTGTGTTTGCTTTCTGCAGGATGGTGTGACCCACTCCAGATGCTGTGCTAATGAGCTGGGAGATTAGTGCCACCTTGTCATACCGTGTATATTAATCCAGAGTAACAAAGCTCAGTGTTTTTGGTGATTGTTCCTCCCTTAAACCACAGACTCTTAATGATGCTGCACTGTAGCTGCTTATTTCCTCTCCTGCCTCGTTTTTAGACATTTGTATCCATGAATTGTTTTAATGATTTATGCATTTCCTACCTCTCTCTCTGCAGAGTCCTGTGCTGTAGAACTTGGTGAAACAGAATAATATGACTGTCACTGCACTACCTGCACTGTGTACATAGGATGTTTTTATATAACTGTATTTTATTATATTTTATTGTATTTCATATTTAAATTTTAGATATTTAAAAGCTGGAAGAGAGAAACAGCATCTTGTTTTTCCTGTATGTCTCGTATATACAGTGAAAATTGACAATAAAACCTTTGAATCTTGAATCTTGAATGTAAGGTGATCTAATTAGAAGACTCTAATGATGAGCAGTTCTGCTCAAACTCATATGTGCACTAGGTAAGTAGAAACGTTTGCATGATTGCACTCCACACAAGAAGCAGGGCGGAGGAAGACGAGCATGAGTGTGTTCCATTTTGCAAATTTGCATGTGGGTTTCTGTGCAAGTGTGTGGGAGAAAGAGAGCAGCATGCACTATATTTGTATTTTGCTATGCATGTGAGGAATCCAGAGCATACTGGTAAATGAATGTGGACATGCAGTTGTATCCCTCTGCCTATAGGTGCCTGGGCATGTGCCTGAGCATTCCACATTGTTTGTAGATATTCACTATAGATGTATAGGTATGAATAGAACACTGAGCAGATATCACTGGAATAGAAATGTACTTTTACGTGAGAGCAGAGTTGTCACGCCTCAGTGCCTCCAGCTCAGGCTTTACTCCCTGCATGCCTGGTTTCCTCACGAAGGACTGCCTGTCACTATCCATCTATACAGCCATTACGCAGGACCCCGCGCAGAGCTCTTCTTTGCACTTGCCTGATTAAAACGGGCTAATTAGCTGAATACCATTCCTGTGACACGTACCCACGGTTCAAAACATTATAAAGGGTGTGTGTGGCATATAATTGGTCACATCTAACCCCTGGCTATACAATTTTCTCATTCTTCCTCGATGTCTCCAGAGAGGAAAGGATGCCCTACAACTCTAACAAACGTCTGGTTAGGTTCTGTCAAATGCCTCTGTGATTTTTATATAGGGCCATGAAGGGCTGTACAGTACTTGAGGTGGTCCAGGGACACTCTGAAGACCCCCTGCTCCTGATGAATCATTAGCTCGGGGCACGACTTGCTCTGTAGGAGCGGTGTTGCCCCATGCAGAGAGCCCTCTGAATTAAAGCAGCATTCTTGTCAGCAGCAGTCCTTTTATAAGAACAGTGGAGGTAAGTCAGCCGCAGTGGCGAGGCATTTCAGGACAAAGGAAGGTTGGCGAGGGAGAGGCAAGAGTGAGAATTGATCAAAAACGGCAGGTGAAAAGGAATGCGAAGTCATGTTGCTATAGCAACTAGCCATGCAGCCGAGGATAAAGGCTGGAGTTGCATGTTGTCCCCGTCTCTGTGTCTCTCTCTCTCTATATCTCTCATCTCAGAAATATGAAGAGAGCTGCTGCTTGACCATCTGAGCAGCTTCCTTATGCTCGGGGTGAACAGATAACACGTCAAGTATACTGTCAATCTCACTGTGTCATTTCACATCCACTCGCCAGGGGCAGGGGGAGGCACTTTAATCCCGCTATGAGGTTTTTCTTGTTGCCACAGCCAGAGGAGTGTGATCCATTCCAGGATGTTCCCATTTGTATGCATGAGACAATGTTGCAGCCTATATCATTTCCAGAGGCAAGTGCCAGCGTTGTTGAATAATGGAGCCAGGAAGAGTGCTGGTTGCTACAGCAGCAGTGAGGCTCGGCAAAATGTTTTCACTGCGGCAAGCTGAACCTGTTGGATGGATTACTCTAACACCAATAGTACTTAATTATAAATATAGGCTGCTCTTTGGATGGAGGACACTTCAGATGCACTGCTAAAGACTGCACAGATCTCTTATTTTCCCTCATGAGGTTAAAAATGCTTGAGTTGTTGGTTTTGTCAACATTAATTTGACATTTTAATGATCCTGGTTAATGTGTTATTATGCCTTCATGTGTAAGTCTGTGTGGGAATTGATCAGTTGCCAGTCCATCTTAAGGGTACATTATTTTCAAGACTGTATACAAAATCGACTGGAGCTATGTGATGTCACCCATTGCTTATGTACCCCTCTTTGAAATATTGACACTGTAATTTTGTCTATATTGGCCGCCATGGAGTGTTTGCTTCGTGCACACTGCTTTGCCTAGTAACAATACACATCTCACAGGAAACCTTGGTTTATGCGTGGAACTGGGAAGGGAGCCACAGGATGCTCCTTAAGGACATTAATAAATGGACGCTGGACAGTGACATTGCCTAATATTGATCTGGTGTGCATGGAGACCATCACGCTGCCAAAATTGTGTCACATGGTCTTGAAGTGCATAAAAGTAGAGTGTTTTCCACCAATAAATGAGCCTCAGATCATGAAGCCAGACTCATTTTGTTTGACAATATGCTACAACATGTTCAATTTGACTTGAAATGAGAGCACAGTTTCTAAAATGAACACTATGCTGTGTAGGGAAACAAAGTGAAACAAGTCACTGAAACCATAAATCAACAAGATTTAGTTCATTGAGTAATTTGATTGACCCAGAGGAAAGTCAATTTTCTCATCTGGTTAAATAAAATTTGACTTATTTTTGCAACAAGTGAAGTCTCCCCCTTCAGGCCATTGGTATATCAGCAGGTGGAGGGCAGTTCTTCATTGGCTTCACTTTTTAGAACAAAGAACCTTAATTACTTAAGTGCAGCTAATGGTTTTAGCATCTTAACTATGAGTAAAAGGCGTCCACCTGCCTATAGTGAAGAGTAAAAGTTGGCTGGTGGTAGCATACGTTTTCTTGATGAGATTAATGCATCCTGTAAATTTTTTCTAATACAACTAAGTTGAATAAATCACACTAAACGAGAGAGTCTCTTTCAGATAACCAACCTTGAGAGACTTTGGGGCTGATCAGAAGTCAAACATTGAGTTTAGTAACCCCTTCAGGCAGCAGAGATGTTTGCCTAACATTTTGTTTGATGCCATCTGTGTCTGTATTTGTGAGTTTGAGGAGAAGCAGACGCGCAAGCAGTGAGGCTGCACTAATGACCGCGGCTGTGGGCTTCTTAATTAACAAATATATGTTCAAAGAATCACGACTTAGCTAACTGTCACCTCAGCTACAATGTGTTAATGTATAGCCTTCTGCACTAAAATCCCAAATATGATTCTGATGGCCTCATTCAGTCAGACATGGTTTGGCCACCATGGCACCATTAGGCCTGTCAGGCCTTCAGGCCCCAAACATACCAAACATGGATTATTACTTCCTGTTGCTCCCTCCTCTGGAACAGAGGGTGACAGCTGCCACAGAGGCAAAACAACAAAGCCATGGGCACATTACTTTGACCCTTTTTTATCCGTCAGTCTAAAGAGTGAAAGCAAGGGGTAGTCACTAATTCACAAGCCCAACACAGCAAATCTCTTCTCTGGCCTCCGTGGGTTCAAAGGAAACTTCAATCCTTCAAAGTAAAAGCTTTAAAGCTCAGAGAAAGTTCAAAGATCTGGAGAAAACAACTGACTGAAAAACACCAACCTGCAACCCTGCTGCATAAACACCAACCTGTTCTTGTTACTGAGGTAATTGACTAAGCTGACCTGGCAGCCATCTTGTTTGGAGACATCTGCTGAGGAATCCTTTGAAGTAGCTGAGCAGTGATGGCAGCCCCTCCATCCCACAAGCCCCTCTGTTTTTTTTCTCCCTGCACATTGTGCCTCCAAAATATCAAAGGCTCCTTCACTCCCTCGCTCCGCACCATCAGAGATAATGAAATTAAACAAATGTGTGACAAGCTGCGGTGATCACGTCTATGAGGAGTCCGAGCCATGTCTGGGACAGGAGGAAGAGAAGGTGAAGAATGAGGGGAGATGACAAGTACAAGGAAAAAGGAGGCAGGTACAATTCCTTCAGAATCAAAGAGTTTGTTTGTGGCTTTTAGGTGATCATGCTATTTTTTTGTTAACCCAGAACAACGAATAACAACTCAAAAGATCTATGACTAGGATTACTCTCTGATGACTTGGCAGCAGCGAGGTCTTGAGGCGAGGCCCAGCTGTGATAAAGAGCTTCTGAGCCGAAGTCCCACGCCGTGCTAAGCTAACAAAGTAGCGGTCTGATGACCAATCTGGGAAGCGGCTGCAGAGTAGGAGTATGAGGGGATTAGGACTTGTGGGGTTAAATAATCTAGACGGCCTGGACTAAGATGACAGAGTGGGAAAGGAAGAAGAAGAGAGATAGCGGATGTGGAGGGATCAGCAGAGTGTGAGTAAAGGCCAGGGATTACTGGATGGAGGTCATGGCGAGCTCCGGGTCTCACATACGGGAGCAAACATGTAGAAAGACGGATGCATGAAGCAAACGGACAGGGATCTGAGAGCAGAAAGTTAACAGCCCTTGAAATATGAAAAATCATAAAATGTGAAGCACCAGCAGCGAGGGCTTTCTGTTTTAAGCATTCATAGAATATATGGGACTATGTGAAATACTTCGCTGATGGATCATGAATAATAAGGCAAAATGGGTGAACATAAGGGCTTCTATTTTAAGAAGGTTGGGGCTTTTATATCCCTTAGCACAAGTCTTAAACGCATTATTGAATAATACAGACTATAAAGGCCATAAGACCAGAACAAATGTATTTATCAGCTGAGTGACATTGGTGGGAAGAGTCACCATCATGATTGGATTGGTATGGCATGGAAGAGACCATTCAAATCAGTCCTGGAGGACATGTGAGAAAAGCAATGAGAAGCTGTCATGACAGCTCTGTTGATCCATTTGAATGGTAATAAAATTAAATGGAAAACCAGTAAGGAGGCTCATTTCTGATGTCTCACAACTTCTTTGTGCCCATGGAGGAAGCTGTTGGGTGTCATCTCTGCTTGTTAGCAGGATCCAATAAGAAATCTTTCTGACAGACGACAGCTGAGCAGAGGAATGAGCTGACAAACCTTTAAAGTGATGGTGTCTTTTTATCTGCTAATGGTGGAATTAACAGTTTATCACCTTGTAGAACTGCTAAGACAAATTTGTAAGCAAACAGGCTAATTTACACAATCAGGGAAAAAAACAAAACCTGTGACCACAATCTGGTGTGTTGTGTTTCCCCCAAAATTTGCTCCCTTTTATTTCTCTTATTTGGTCTCCACCGACTCCTGGCAGAAGTTATTTTGTCTCATTAGAGGTCAGAAAAAATATCAGCATATTTGTGTCATGCAATGCTTGATATGCTGACATTAAATAACTGTATATCATTGAAAAAATAAGGCGCTCTAAATAGATTTACCTGCCAAATGAACTCACAGCGTCACTATTTCATGACACCTTGTATTGGAACTGATGACATGAATAAGGGGAACGGCTATTTGCCAAAAATGAAGTTGTGACAGCTGCATAATACCAGAGAAAGACAAGGTACTGTCACACCAAAAAAAAGAAAGAGAAAAAAAGGTACTTCAACTCTTTTTGCTGAGACAAGAGGAGAAGAAGATCAACTTGAGGTTGGCAAATGCATTCAGATCTGCTACAAATTGGCTTGATGCACGAGACTTGCTGACTGTAAAAGACCCAGCTGTAGTTATTGATGTTGCCATTGTAGTTGTTATGTATCGTTGTTTGATCATCTTTATACAATTTACCAATTACAGCAGCATTACTGAATCATACTATCATTATCCAACCAAGTATAGTGTATCATATCGTATCATTTCGTATCGTAACTTATCGTACCGTACCGTATCATTTGATTCAATTCTTTGTACTTCTCCTGTTTGACACTTATTGTGAAGATTAATTTCATTTCTGAAGTCTTGCAGCTGAAAACAATGCTAATGAGGGCAGTGAAAGTGACCGTCATCAGCAACGTCATGAGTCACAAAAAAAAGAAGTAAAGGATGCTAAAATGCTCCGTAGCACTATATGGGTTTATCCACTAAGCTTGAGCCCTTGTGCACTATCACTGTTAATAGAAAAACACTGATTAGCAGAGCTTAAACAAAACATGACCTCTGAGTATCAGAACATCAGCTATCTGGCAACAAGTGTCTCAAAAAGCAAAATGTCATTTTGTCGCAAATTAACAAAACTTGTGTAAATTGGGAATCCACAGAGACCCAATATCCTCTAATCCTGCTTGCTAAACATAAAACATCAAACGCTGAGAGCGCCTCGAGAAATCCTCTGTATTCACGCCGCGGAACACACCACACCAATCCCACAGCTCTCCAGTTAAGTTGCTCCATTTCCTGTGTGACAAAAGCTAAATGGGCTCCTATTGAGGGCCGAGATGGGACACGGGGCAAGTGGCACGGCTCTCCGCCGCCTGTGGAAAGGCCTCGGCTGACAGATGGTTTATTTCCATTTGCTGAGGATGCTGATAGGCTCTGTGGGCCGTGGCAAAATGGAAAATACTATTCATACAGGCATATCAGCCCCAGACACTCAGCTCGACTCCGAGTTATGCAGACACGTCAACTAAGCTGCCGTCAAAGAGAAAGAGAGGGGTGGATAGATAGGCAGAGAGAAAGAGAGGGAGAGGCATGGAGAAGTGTTGTAGTACTGTGAGCTAAGTGGTCAGCCTAGCCAGAGGCGACACTATTCTCAGGGGAGCGGTGCATGAAATTCATACCTACAGACATACATATTTGATTGTGAGTGTATACTTTACATCTATATGTCCACTCAGCTGGGCTGTGTTTCAGAAGTGGGCTAAAAGGCAATGATTGAATAAGATGGTAGTATAGAGTGGCTGCTGTGGGGAGAGTGAGAGGTATTTGCCTGAAAGTGAGAGAGACAGAATTCTGTAAAATGTTTAGATATGCAGCTGAAATATGAATGTAAGTGGTTTTAAGTGTAGTCAATAATTAAATAAACTGGAATCAGATGAAGTATTTGTGCTGACGGATCCCTGATCTGCAGTGAGAGACACCACAGTGTGTGTATTTGTTTGTGTTGAATTCACAGACAGGCTATTAACCAAAACAGCAGTATCAATCACAGTCTGTCTACCTCTGAACATCCTCTTCTTTCTTCTCTGTCATGTCTGTTTGATCCCCAACAAAAGGCTTAGTCATCAAATGACACCATGACATGGTGTTATGCTGTTGAGACATCAAACACATGTATAGAACTGCTTAACAAATTGGACCATTTATCTGATAAAAGGTCATCAGTTTGTTTTGTGTGTGTTTTATGAAATTAGCTGTATACAGCTGGTTCATGGAAAAAAAGAGGAGGGGGGGTAATTGTCCCCTTTCTACAACATACAATGAAGGACTATTTTCCCAGACAGCTCCACTTATAGCATCGCCATTGAAAATGTACAAATGATAGTGCTGCTCGTTGTGTCCTGGTTTTAATGGCCCTAATCCAGTAATGTCCTGGTGCACTTATCTGCCACGTAAAGCAATGTGTGAAGGATAAACAAGGTAAAGGAGAATGTTATCAACCAATACAACACTTTATTTTACCACCTATAGAATACTATGCTGACGATACACTTGTTTATCTTCTTACTTAAAGTAGTCATGACCTCAGAATTCAATCTTTGGGCATAAAGGTAGTGAAATATTAGTTCCTCTTAAAAAAGCAGGCCTCAAATTAACCTCTGAAGTGAAGTTAGAAACAACACAAGTAACACTGATGATGCAGTTACACCAGAAGCTCCGCACTGTTCTCTGCATTATGAGCCTCACATAAAGACATTTCTTAATGCCTTCACCCACATCGCCCACTTTAAACCTCCGCCAAACCATTCACACAAAAAATAAAAAAAATAGTAATGTCCCCTAATGATGCTCCGGGAACTCTAATGGCCAGGAACTAACTGGAAACCTGGAAGATAGAACAACTAAAACTTCATCTCCACTTCTGGCCGCTTCGCCATTAAAGCCGAAATTACAAACGGACCATTGGGCTTTAATGTGGTCAATCACGCAAATGGGCAGATTTATAATCAGTGGCAGCCTTTTATAGGACAGCGGCATGTGGACTACAGGTTGCAGCAATGAGGAAGAGGCACTGTGCCTGTACCATATCAATTTTCATCAGTGGAAACATCCCCATCCATTTAAATAACTGCAGTTAACAGAGACAATGAGGCTAGTCTGTAATTACACAGACAAAGGCACTAGTAAAACTTTTTTAATTGCATTTTAACTCCACAAACCTTATTCTATAACCTCCATGGGTATAGTCCACTCATGTGAATGTTGGCCTTGTTTAAAGCTAGGGTTGATAGTCTCAGAAAACTAGCATGAATTTTAATGTAGCATTTACTCAGGACTCCATCTAAGCCCTCCCCCCTTCCCCTCGGAGCTCCTCCAAAACGACGCTCCCCCCGCTCACATGCACGAGCGCCGCTGACTTGCGACCATACGATCGTGAAAGTTAAAAACACAAAACACAAACAAACATGGCTATTGTTAGTACTCACAACTGTCATGCTAACATTATCCAGTTGTACTGGTGACACGATATCAGGAGTAAAGTTACAACACATATAATACTGTAACAACTCTACTGTTTGTTAAACGTGTTCAGTGTAGATGTTCTTAATTCCTACAGTGTTGACAGTCAGTGAAGGCATCAGGAGAGGTGTAGAGTGTGCGAGCTGGAGAGAGGAGAGACAAGAGAAGAAGTTTTTCATTCATTCAAACATTGATTGTTGCTTTGTTGGTTGGCGTGATCACGGCCGACAGTGAACGGTTATTAAAACTCGACGTGTTCACGAATCGGCTCGTCATCACTACAGCGTCCGGACGGACGCTACGATACATATACATTTTCTGTAGGACTTACTAGATGTCATTAATTTTTTTCCTCGTCAGAGCCCCCGTGGTGAGAGCTTTTTAGACTCTGATCCGGACTACAGTCCTGAGCAAAGCACCTCATCCTGTCAGAGGGGACAGGTCCGTGGTCGAGCAAGAGGGACAGTAAATAGTCAGGGGAAGCAGAGGCAGGGGACGGGGACTTGGAGTGAACGCCAGGGAAATGTATGCGCAGGAGGCGGGCAGAACAGCAGAACGGGATTTGATTGGTTTCATAAGTTGGCAGGGATTGGTTGGTGTTTTCCCAGGTTTACTCCGGCTTTAGATAGCGTTTTTTTCTCACTCATTTTTAAGAACACATTATGTATTGATTGCCATCGGGACATAAAGATAATTTTAACAAAAAGTGTATCTAAATCTGACTACCCACCTACTGCTCTACTATCTGGCTGGAAACACGCAAAGATGACAGATGACATCTTGTAGTTCAGCACGGTTTAGTACTTTGAATTAGCAAATTGAGATAAAGTTGTAGGCTGTGAATGGATAATTTGACCAAAGCAATATTTTACAAACACAGCGGTCCCATTAACCTGCAGTGAGGACTGAAGGCTGGTGGTTCTAGCTCTGCTAATGTTAGGTACACTCTGCAATGGATTTAATGTTAAGCCATGTTAAATACACTGTACGGAGGAATCCAAAATTGCATTTCAACAACTTGGAAATGAGTCACTTGGGAAGATCCTAAGTGGGTAGTGATGACAATATGATTTAAAATATATCTATTTTCCTTTTTATCAGAATCTCAAGAAGTGAAGGGGAGAAAGCCAACTGAAGCTGCTCAAATGTATCCTTTCCTTATGCATTACGTATTCCCTCATGTGTACTCTGTGCCTTTAAGAGTTCCCTCATTACTTCGACTTGTTCGCTTTACTGTATCAGTAATTGATCAGAAGGAACTTTTCTCATCATCTTAGCTTCATCATTGCATGATCTGAACTTCAATCTGTGCATTGAAGTTCTTATGTAACAGTGTGGTGTTGGTACAGTGCCCATCTTCCTCATTAGAATTTCCAGTCCATCCAAAACACTATGTCCTGTGGGTGTGTGTATATGTCTGTGTGTGTGTGCGTGTAGTGAGTCCACTGGTGTACTGCTGCCCAGAATTACAGTCCTGGCGATGAAGCAGACTGTGAGGGATTGATCCCCCTCGGTGCCCCTCCCCCCAGCCCCCTCCTCTGTCCAATTACAAGACTGTGTGTTTGATTTCGGTCCAAGGCGACCGGCCGCTGTTTCTTAGTTTAACAGAAACCTCCACCACTGGCCCTTCGCAGTTGCCTAGCAGTCCCTCTGCCCACTCACAGCCACCAATTAAGCCGCTTTCTAGTCTAAAGACGCAGCAATCCCACAATGCCATGCAGCACAACAGAGGATCCACCCACGCATATGCACACACTGGGGTTTCCGTAGATGAAACTGTAACCCCACCCTCATATTTTTCTCCTAACATGCACATGATAATGAGCTTCTCCTCTGCTGCTGGCCGACTTCAGCAGCTCCAGTTTTCTCCTGTGAGTCCGGCTTTTATTTGCTTTTAGCAAACATCAACATGCATATACATTATATACATTAAAGGAGATCACGCACGCATGTTTGAGAGTCATACTATGCACACACATGCTTGGAGCCATGTGGACACGTGATGGGGAGGCGCACACTGAATAACAAGCACTCCTCAGATGAAAGAGAGGAAATTATTTTTTTCTTCGCTTGGCTGGTGGTTACCTCGGCAATTAAAGACGGAGCTGGGAGGATTGTTTAAACTTCCTCAGAAATGGAAGGAGTACCGGGACGCTGAGGTAGAGCGTGAGCTTAAAGAGAGAGGAACGTGACTTTTTCTTCTGAGCATTATGAAAATTATTTATTCACCAGGGAAACTCCCAAACTTGAACACTGTGTGGATTTGGAAACCAATGGATTAGAAGAGAAAAGAGTTTTGTGTTGTTTGTTGGGTTGAACCTCAGTGTAAAGGGTTCATATTTAACAGATATGGGGAACATTTCCAACAGCCCAGACTGTAACCATGGCAATGAACATTACCTACTTGGTTATTTTTCTCTCCTGAGCCAAAAGAAAACAGCTTGATAAACTGGGATGAAGCCAGGCTATGACTTAAACACACAGCACGTAAACATGGTAACAGGGTTTTTTGGTCTCTTGACACGAAATACAACCAGGGACAAGAAGTCTCTGTGCACTAAGCTGATACATCCACTGCTTGTTGTGATACTGGGCTGAGTGTGTATCTTGGTTCTGTGGCCTGTCTCCACAACACAGCAGCTAAATCACAGCAAATAGGTACATGAGTGAGAGCAAATCAATACGTGGCTTTTCATTATGGTTCCATCTCCTGGCTCTGGTCCATTCACAGTAATGTCCGATGGGCTGGAAATTGAGAGGCTCATCAAGGACTGAGGTGTCTTCAATAACGAGCCAGAGGAGAGCGAGGATGTGTCACTCCCCCCCACACTGGTGTGTTGTGGTGTGTGTGTCGGCTTCACTGGAATCAGTTTGATTTACTTTATCTGCTGTGTGCAGATTCACTCACTGTGGTGCATCTGAACCAAATGGATTCCTTTTGAGGAGAAAGCTGCATTCAACACATTCAGGAGAAGCTCACAATATAAGATCAGAAAAGGAAAAGTCCTGTTAAGCAGATAATCTGGGGAAATATCAGTCTATACTACTGGAAGGTACTGAATCTGAAGGTGCTGATTTTTGTTATCATAATGCATTTTAACTTTTCTCCAAACTACCTATACTATACAGATTCCTACATTTCCCAGCATGCAATTAAACGCTTTCAACAGAGTATGTCTAAACCAAGCAGTGTTGTAAGAAAAGTGCAGGAAGCTGCAGTTCCTCCAGTGTCCACTTGAGGCTGGCTTCAATAGCAATAACAAAAACAAAGTGCGATCTGGATCCTGGGTGGTTACTTCCACTAATTCATCATCTTAAAAGTTTGTGTTCAAGCTTTTTCAAAGAGTGAGAACCTAAAAAACTCAAGAAAAAAGCTATCTCCCATCTTTCAGTCAAAAGCCTGTCAGCCCCAGCTGTTTTATGATTGTGTAAAAGTTTTGCACTGATTATGTTTGAATGATTCACCAACATAAACAACATAAAACATTTCTTTGATTTTTAACAGTAGAAGTTAGAGAGAGGGAGTGGTTTTATCCTACTGTGGCACCAAAGGTCTCTTATTGTGAAAGGGAAGAAGTACTTCAATCAGGACCCATGGAGTCAACTAGGTAGCCTGGGAAACAGAGCCATTCAGTAGCCATGTGCCAAAAGCAACTGTTCAACACTGATGTAACTACTGTACAATCCTTCGTGTTACAGATAAAATGACTTTCAACAGTTCTCCTCTTGAAAGATGAAACAAACAGATTAAAAAGGGGGTTTAAGTATGAAGAAACTGTAACCATGTAAATTATCCATTTAATCCAACTATCCTTGAACTAAAACTCCTTTAAAAGACTTGAAAATGTGCACAAGCTCCTGTGAACGCTCAAACTTTCACTTTGGTGACCCTACTGGACAAAGTAGTAAATCTTATCTCTGTGCTGATTATTTGCTGATGTTGCTCTTTACATGCATTGTGAATGTGTTTCAACAAAGAAACAGTCAAACGTATCCTTCATTGAGAATCTTTGCTTCGTAAATAAACTGTAACTTCCCTGACTCTTACCCCAAGGCATAGTTTTTGGTAAATCAATGACAATATAGAAATATCAATATTATTGCTAATTATCTTATATGCTAAGTCCAAAAAACACAACAGAAATAATTTCAGTCTGTTACACCATAACATGAATAAGACTTCGCAAAGCAATTGTAATAGTCTATGCAGAACTACTGGTGGGTAAACTGGTCTTTAAAACATCTGATTTCCAATTTTTTGGTCATACAACAAGACTATCTCATACTTTACTGCCTGATATTGCACGGAAAGGGTATTAAACTTTATTGAATCTGTTGTATGGTTAATAGTTCTGCTTTGAAACACAACTGTAATGATATTTTAATGAAACATAAAGCTGCAAAGACATTGACAAACTATTCTACTTTGAGCTAGTTAGGAACTGATATTTCCTCAGGTGTTGTCAGTTGTCAATTTTTTGCTTTTCTTTACAAACTTTGATTTTCATTGCTTCTTTTATCTCGCGTTTTTCTTCTGACTCTCCCACCATAAGTCTGCCTTTTTCAAAAGTATCTTGTTTTTTTATGTATGTAAATTAATTAAATGTACAACTTGTGTAGTCACGTCATACAGTTTTTATAATGCAGAAACAACCACATAGTTCGGTTTTCAACATTTTCTTTTAACACATAGAGAAAGAAGACGTAGGTTCCTTTATTCAGCTCGGTTGAGTTTCTTTCGGCATGATTTATCTCTTGCCTTCACTTTCACTGACCTCCTCTTCCCTTCCAGAAACCCGGCCATCTATTTCTCTCAGAAACCATCTGTCCTTTTGAAATCTTTAACTCAGAAATCCTTGGTGCCTGTATTTTTCTGCAATTATTTCTATGCTGTTAAGAAATTTGTGCTGCTTTGAAATTGACATTTTTTTCTTCCAATGAATTTAAGTTTTGTAATCAACACATTTGATTTCAATTGATAGGTGGAGACTTAGCCTGTTTGTGTGTATCTTTACCAAAATTAGAAAAAGAAAAGTATGACTAACTGTGTTCTCTTGAATCAGTGTGTTTGTGTGCATGAGCCTCTGCTGTTCATGGCAGCAGTGTGACTCAACAGTAAGCTTTGGGGAAGCAGAGCTCTTTGCCACTGATTATACTCTCCTGCTTCTTAATTGACAAACCAATGAATGAATACCCATCCATTATTTCTGGACACCCACCACTAATGGCAACCATCCTCTAATTAGAAAGAAACCATTTCATCTGCCCCTTCATTACGTAAGCCATTGTATCCTTGTTTCATTAATACCTGCCTTTATTACATTCAATTAAGTGATATCTAATTATCATCTATATTTGGACTTCAAGATGGTGGCTATCACACTAATGCGATAGATCACTGACTCATAAGCAGGTGAGTTTTGTGAATGCAGTATTTGGTGAAACATAATGCAAACAAGACTCTAAAAAGGAGTCACTTTATACACACGTTAGTCAATGGACTTGATAGAATTTAACCTTGTATTATTATAAATGTTGGATGTCAGTCCTAAAAGTGGGCAAAGTTTCATATTTAGAGGTAAATGTGTGTTGGAGGATTAGACTGCAGGCTGCTCTGGATGGCTTGTTTGAAAAGTCGCATGAGAATTACATGAGAAGGACACAGGATTTGCTCAAATTGTGACCTCACTAGCTGGAGTGTTTCCTTCAAATAGCACAATCAACGTAAAACTTACCAAACAGAAACGTCCTGATCAGGTGACCTCAGATTTTGGCCATATTTGATAATTTATCATTTTAAATCGAGAATAAAAAATTAGTAGCACGGCAACAGTGGATGAGGCTTCCAGAGTACTGGGTACATTATTTAAATGGAAGTTACTGACATATATGGTCCTGTTCTTTGGATTTTTGCACACATTTTCACAGAAAAGTAGAAACAACAGTTGAATGTATGGGCATTGACATATACCATATTTGAATAGCCTTATATTTTTCTTCGGGGAGACATTTGTACCACATTTGAAAAAAAAAAAGCCTCCTGGCAATACAGAGATAATGCACCCACATGAATTGGAATGACAAAAAACTAATTTAATAAAATAATTCATCTGGTATCACAGGCTCAGGTACATGAAAATTGATAAGAATGAGGTGAAAGAACCAATAGATACAAAACTGTAACTTGCTGGAACACCAATTCATCATTATAGATTCATACATTGATCATCCATTTAGAAATAGTAAATAAAAAAATAAGTTTTTTTTCATGTTAAAGACATATGAATGGTATATCTGCTGATTTTCTATACATTTTCTCAGAGAACAGGTGTTTACTTTCCATTAATCGCCTTTTTTAATCATGGAGTTATCAAATCATATTTTTGGTGAGTTGTTATTTAATACTGTTCAGGTTATATTAAATAGGTCTGTGATATTGATTAAAGTCCCCTCAATGGAATCAAATCAAAATTGTTTCTGGACAGCCTTTTGATTTCAACTGAAATGATATACTAATGTGATATAACTTGTAATAAATGTATTCTTTAAGATATTTAGTTTCTTCCTCTAAAGCAATGCTTGGTCTTCTACAGAATGCAATTAACTTGGATGAAATGGCAACATAATATTGAACTTGACCTATACAGTTCTGTACCTCATGCTACAACATGCCTATGTATGTGTCTACTCACACGGACATGATGCACTTAAGGGCTAGACTAGTGAAAATGCATGTTTTTGTGTGCAGCCGGGGGAGCTACCTTTCCCTGTAACAAGTGCCTGTGGTTCTGTATTAGCCAGCAATCTCTCTCACTTACAGAGCAATTCTGCTCTCTCTCTCTCTCCATTCACAGCAGATAAGTCGCAGAGCGGGTAGACAGAGAATAATGACGTTGAGCATGCACAACAACTGCATCCCTGGGAGAGGGCCCCAGGGAGCATTTTGCAGTATTATGCAGTCAGCCATAACTAAAACATCATTACATCCCTATCCACGGGCCTGACCAGCAGTACGGACTGGCTGGGAAGAGAGGGGGGGGGGGGGGGGGGGGGGGGGTTTGGTTGGATGGATGGATGGATGGATGGATGGATGGATGATGGATGATGGATGATGGATCGATGGATCGATGGATGATGGATACATAGATGATGGCTGATACATAGATGGATGGATTTGTGCTAATGGTTATCAATTTTATCATATAATCTAATGTCTATATTCCTAATCAATCTCCAAATTGCTTCATCTGTGAGATGAAGAAAACACCTGCTATTATCTTTAGAGCCTCTGAAGATAGACTCAGTGTGCTTCTTGTTCAGTCCTCTCTTTACACATTTGATCAACTCTCCAAAACCCAAGATAATGATACAGGAACAGATAAACACAAATTATCTTTACAGCAGAAAAAGTACCACAGGTAACTGCTTTTATATAACCCTAACCTTTAGAAATGAAAGGTGATTTGAAATGTAGCAGGCGAAGAGTTGGGATTCAAACACATCACAAGAACCAGTGGCTTTTATGTAACTGTTTGGTATTTTTTCTATTACAGGTAACAACCCCCAAGAGTTTTGTGAAATCAAACCCTGAGTTTGGACTATTTTTGGATCACATTTGGATTATGCCGTTCTAATTCAGTGTATATGAATGCTGCATATGTATAACTCTGTGTAAACTCTCTGTTATGATGGATATATCAAGTGTTTAACTAGGCAAAAAGTGGGTGTCTTTTATTACAGAGCACTTCGATGAAGTTCAGTATATTAGGTACCAACACTTATGAAGTTCATAATCAATAAAACTGCTGCAGAGTGACCACTCATTTGGACTTTTTTTGGCGTGCTGGTTGGATGAATAGTACACAGGGTAATGAAACGAGAAGTTGCAGTCATTATGATACAGATAGTTAGAGGAAGAAATGCAGGGGAAGGCAGCAAACCTTAACACCTCAGTAACATAGTAATTAGATCTCAGTTGATCAGTTTTTTTAAATTATTGTTTTACCTGATTTCTTCATTTAAAACATGTACGTTAACTTGTTCGCCCATTTGCTTATCTGGTGTATTTCCTGACTTACTTTTGAATAGTTTCTCTCAGTTCACTTCATATGGATTGTGCAGAGAGTATTCAGCTTTTGATTTTTCATTATGCTTCCCATATGTAAATATCTGCTCATAACTAATTTATAATACCTAATTTTGAGCTGTCTGCAAACAGGGCAAAAAATAAAGTAAGAGTCACTGCCCTGACTTTGTGAGTGAGTTATAAGGTGACACAGTCCTCAGCAGTGTTCTCTTTGTATAGTCGCTTTGGTCATTCAGCCTAATAAGAGGTTTTGACCTTGTCCTGTTAAAGTCAATGATCTGGATCTTGTGTTTGTTTTTCTTCTTGTACTGATGTGACACTTAACTCTACCTGCATGAGATCAATAAACTGTATTCCAAATAACCTGCAGCAATAACATTTAAGAGGTCTTTCAAACAGGCATCAATAGTGTGGTCTGTTCACAGCGAGCCAGCGCTCAGCTGTCAGCTGACCTGCTGAGCTTAAAGCCATCCAGGCAGAACTCATAAGCAATATTTAATTATGCACACAATACAAAAACTACTCACTTATTAAACCAGAGCGAATAAACTGAAGTGACACATTAATGAGGGACTTAATACATAAATGAAAAAGTGCAGACAGTAACAAACATTCAGAGAAGTAGCATGAAATTACTTCTGCTCTCTAACAAGAAGGCAAGAAGTGTAACAATAACAGCAGCATAAACAAAGAGTGCCCCGACTGTCCGAGCAAACACTGTTTACACTCTGTAAACACACTGTAATGATGACAGAATCTAAATATAATAGGATATTAGCTTCAGTAAAAATTTGTTTTTAGTGACTATGAGTATACTCTTTTCTTACATCCATTTAGATTATACTGCTACTGTTACTCACCATTTGTCTCCATTTATTAAGTGTGACCTATTTAACCGATGTGTAGATTGATGGAAAAATAAACTGTGTGGCACTTAGTGGTTAGATATTTGTTGCTTGTAAAGGAAAGTTAAGTAACATCTCAACTTAAGAATATATATTCCCCCTTCAGTTTTAGAAGGACCTGATTGTAATTTGGTGCAACCACTAGTTAGCGACTGTTGCCCATCTGTAAACTAATGGCTAGCTGCCATTAAATAACAAAAGAAGAATAGAGCAATGGAAAACTGCACAGACTTCTCCAGCCATAAAAGAGCTCTGTAAGGAACTTCTACAGAAAGTTTAAAAAAACAACATGGAGTGTAAACTTTTTTCAGGTAAAACCATAGACTGTATAAATAATGGACGTAGTATCCCTGACATCATAAATCTGTTTCTGAAGTGCTGTTTTGAAGCCAATCGTCGGCGGGAGCCATATTGGCAATGCTGAAGTCGACCTAACTTCTGTCATGCTAGTTTAACGTAAAGAGGCGGACTTTGAGCCTACTAGCCAATGGCTACAGTGTTTCCGCCTGTCAATCAAGTCAGCTGTGCCTCTCATTAAAGAAAACTCGTAATCTTAATATCTCCCAAATTGCCGCATTATGAAAAAATGCACCCCCCCTACAGTGTGTGCCGATCAAGAAATGAGCTATCCAGACGACACTCGTCTTTTGAACCAGAATGTAAACATGTTTATTTCTGCTTTAAAGATAGTCTTTCTTGAATTGGTGTGTATGTGGTTTCCGGTACTTCCAGAGCCAGCCTCAAGCGGACACTAGAGGAACTGCAGTTTTTAACACTTCCGCATTGGCTTCAATTCTCCCAGCCGGAGGTTGCCGCTTTGGTAAAACTAGCTTATCACAAAACTACAACGATGCACAGTGAGGAAGGCATACGAAGAAAAAGGTTGGGATGATTCAAATAGTCGTCCTATAGCTACTTCTGACTATTGAATAGTATATAGATTATTTTTTATTATTAAGATTTTTTTATTGGATAGAACAGCTTGAGATACAGAGACAGGGCTGTAGCATCTGTACAGGGGGCGCCTGGTCTACCTGCTGAGCTAGCTCTCTAGTCTTAAGAATGGCCAAGACCAAGAGATTTTTAAAACCTGACCATGTGTTGAAAATGGGAGACTCTTCACACATGACAACAAATAATGGAAGCATTGGTTTTGATCCTATAAAGGTTGTGTGGGGTTCTCCCTCACAACAGGACATGGGATTGAAATACTGTTTTTAGAATTTAAAATCTGTGCTGACACAAAGCAGATTGTGGGAAGTGAAATCACTCTTGAAATGCCTCACACGGCTTTGTTGTCTCATTGTGCTAACCCTGCATTTGGTGTTTTATTTAAAACTGCTGCTGTTTATACATGCACTTTTATCCAATCTTTAAAAAACACTTTCATAATGACTACTTAGTGTTTGAGCCCCTACTCTCAAGACTTGGATGGATCATTAGGATTATCGTCATTGTAATGTCATTTGAATGTACTTCTAACTTTAACGAGTGATTCAATCAACTGAAATGAAACTATAAGTAAAAGTTAATTGTAACTCATTTTAATATCACAAGCAACAGAGACAGACACTCCCTCCATATATTGACCAAGGGACAGTTTGTATGTATTGTTTATAACTTATTACATAACTAATTTATGGTCATATCAGGGTAAAGTTTTCACAACTAGAGATTATAACTTTATAACTGTTTCACTTTCCTTTACTACTTCCTTATCTAGGACCTGAGTACCTGTAATTTGTTCTGTTTTATGTTCAACATGCTCCTGAATGACAATGAACTTCCCTGAATCCTTGAATCGTAATAAAGGGAAAATCTAAACACTAAAACACACCACACCAGCAACTCTTCCACCACCACCCCCTTTGGGATTCATTACACTTCATCACTAACTGTTTCAGACAGTAACATCTCCCCCGCTGGTCCTTAAAAAACAAGCCAAGCTCAGCCATTAAACCCTCTGTGTGCTGCAAATGATCACTGCAACTACACCTTTCCTTCAACTCGTGACTGCATTGCTCCTCCTTACACCTCGAACACCTCACCTTTTCCTCTGCTCCAAAGAGAAAGATCTGGCGGTAATTAACAATATGCTGTGAGAGCAACATGACAACTTATGAATATGTAAGAATCTGGCTTTGACTCAACCTGCATCCACTTCTCTTTGAGTTTCCTAAGAAGCTTTTTTAATTTCCCTGAGAATGATGCCTTTCATCTTCGCATGCTTATTAAAAAAGGTACACGGTGCAAACACACACCCTTCCAAACTCACACACACACACACACACCTTCACCCTGCTGCTGTTTGTAACTGGTTGTGCTGTCCTCTCCCGGGCTGTAACCCAGCCATGTAATGAAGGCTATAAATCAGCACCTTGGACAGCGGCAGGCAGCCCTAAGCTCCTGGTGAACGTGGGGCAAAGAGAGGGGGAGCTGATTTCAGCACCAGGGGAGAGGGACAGCGACAGCCTCTGACACTCTTACTGTAGGGAGGTGAAAAGCCCTCCCTATCAGGAGCTGTACTGCATGTAGTACTGATGACTAAACACACTTATTCAGGTTCTTACACAGCTTGCTTAGCAGAGCTGTGATTCAGATGAAAAGGAAGGGGTGATGGAAGTCTGCGTGAGTGTGTATGAGATACATTACAGCCAAGTGACGGAATAGTTAGATAGAGGGAGAGTCAGTGACACAGGGGGTGAAACAGAGAGAGGAAGGGATGTGTGAGGGGGCAGGTAGTGTTGGAACTGGTATCTTTCTGTGATGAGTCACAATATGGCTCATTTAACATGTTTTGACTCTCAACTCACTGAATACAGAGTTGGTCTGAGGCCCCACGCTTCAGAATTTGAGGATACTAGGAATTAGTTTGGCCTGTGTTAGGATCCACAGTGTTTCTGTCGTCACCCCCAAAAAGGGGCAGGAACATTATGATTGGCGCCACCTGCACAGAACGAAAACAAAGTGGCACCTGTGCAGCACCAGCTTAACGTGCCATGCTCATCAAAAGACATTGGAGGTTATGCTACATTAGCTTAACTATGGCACTGAGAGAAAGAAGTAAAGTTATGCGTCTGCTGGAGAAATTAGCAAAGTCTGCAGTGTGGGAGCATTTCGGGTACACCCAGAATGATCAAGGAGTTGATTAAGGCAAAACTTGCCGAGGAAAAAGTTACAGCTCAAGGGTCAAACGCTTCAAGCTTGATGCAGCATCTATGGGATCACCACCCAGGTTAAGGTAATATAAAACAACTGAGTGATATAATGTTAGTGGCATGAAGTATTAAGTTGGTAGGAAATTAAATATAAAGATGTTTGTTACAATTAATGGCATATTAAGGAAAGTTGTGCAAAGTGAACAAATGTAAGTTTTTATACAATAATTAAGCTGTGAAATGAATGAATGCATAATAATCTGGATATTTGTAAAATTTTGATTATTACTCAGATTATTAAACCATCAAAGTCTCTACATGTACTACATCCCAAGTACAAATGTAGCTAACGCATATTATTTAACAAAACAAATCAATGTTGCAACTTCTGAGACAAAATCAACAATTACAATTCTTTAAGCACTCTTTGACCTTTCCATGGCTGACTTTTGTTCTCTTTCCTACATTACCTGACTTAAATGCCATATTGAAACACTGAGCCAGCAGACAGCCTCCAAAAATGACACAATTAACCGACCAACAGCGTCATATTTTGAAGCACTGGGCAACTGGCCAAACTGGTGCAATTGACGACTTAGGTGTGGGAACAGGCTGCCATATTACATACCTGGATCATTAACCACACCACAGATAAAAAAAAAGAGGACAGCCTGACAAATTAAACAGCCTGACATCTTTATACAGCATGACAGGCACCGGGCTACCACCACTTTTATTCTCAGCAGATTAGCATGTGCACAGAATGAGCAGGCACGCCAACTTTCAAACCCTGTTGTGCACACACATGGATGCACACACAGCTTCACACACACACTTATGTAAATCAGACAATGAATTTGACTGTGCAAAAAGGTAGACAGATCCACTCAGGTAATCATATTAGCTTGACATTCCTGCATGGGCTGTTACGTGGCTTGATGTCACACTTGGGAACCTTCCCTTGATGGTTCCAATTCGACGCACTTATAAACAGGGTCATGCTTCAACCCTGCTGCCAACCTCTTACAACTGCTGTCCGTGCTCACAGCCCGTCATTGTAATCCCCCCTCTCCACAAAAAAAAACAGAGATGCCCGCATTAAGTTAAATATTCATGTTCCCAGCGCTAGTCTATTTTTATCATTAAGCCCTCTCAGGTAGGAGAAAGCAGCATAGTGACTGTTCTCTCATCCGCAACCTGTCTCTCCAAAAGCATCCCTGAGAGTCCTGGGCTGACGACAAAAACAGGGAGGTTTGTGTGCAACGCAGAATGGGAGGCATGAAAGAGTGGGGGGGGGGGGGGGGGGTAAGCAGAGACAAATGTAGGGAGCATAAGGGGAGGAAAAGGAGGGCAATGAGGGAGAGAGTTTGGCCTTGAGGGAGGGATGTGTGCAGAGATAAAATCCTTCACTGAAAATAGCAGAGTGGTAGAAAGAAATACAGCCTGGTTCCAGCTTCAGAATCAGGGTATGAAAATGGACGCCAGATCAAAAGTAACCAGGGATTTTAGAAGCGTTTATGGTTTAATACTGCTCCAAAATGTGCATCTCTTGTCGCGAGCACTTAAAAGGAAAGGTTCAATTCCCCTCTGGGCCCTGAGAAGGTTTGTGCACACTGCTGAACAGCGGCTGTAAGAGCTCTCTCAACACCGCTCTGCACAAACCAGCAACCTACAGGTTTTTCTCCTGAACGCCTGCAGAGACTGAGGACCAGGCTGAGCGCTGGGGATTGGATGGAGGGCTGATTTTGACAGCTGGGGGCGATGGGATTAGCAGCAATGGTAGCTTGGTATCCGTGCTTGTGTGCATGTGTGTTGGTGTGTGCAATTGTGTGTGTGTGTGTGTGTGTGTGTGTGTGTGTGTGTGTGTGTGTGTGTGTGTGTGTGTGTGTGTGTGTGTGTGTACACATGCCCATACTGGCTGTCCAAAGAGTGCCATATGTGGTGGGAGTATTTATGTTACCATGCACCAGAAAACACTCTGAATTCTGCAAGAATGTACGTTCAATTTTATATTAGTGTGTGTGTGCATGCATGTGTGTGTGTGTGTGCTGGACAGAGCTGTAATGCCCCTACACTCTCCATCCATCGTATGAAGTGAGCCTATTACTATTCCTGTCACAACAGCCTTGCAGTAAGAGCAGCAGCAGAGGAGGCAAGCAGGCCGACCATCGTACGATGCTGTAATACTCGCACACACACACACACACTCACACACATGCACACACACATTCCTCCTCCTTCCAATGGCTGCTCACTCTCATCAGGTTGCGTGTGTACACCTTAATCATGCATGTTGTGTTATATGCTCTAATAATAATGTGCTTGCGTGGGAGTGTGTACTGTATGTGTGTCTTGCATAATCATGTGAATATTCCTGTATCTGCTCATGTGTGTGTGTGTGTGTGTGTGTGTGTGTGTGTGTGTGTGTGTGTGTGTGTGTGTGTGTGTGTGTGTTTGTGCATGTGTGTGTGACTGCATGACACATCCCATCACTCACCCTGGCTCTGCGCTCCCCCGTCCCCCTCCTCTGTGTCGGTCAGGTTGTTAAGCATCCCGGCTCCTCTTCTTCAGCGGCTGCTGCTGCTGTTGCTGCGGAGCGATGTCACCGATTGAGCTCTCGGCGGCTCTCCCTGCGCTCCACCCACCGTCGTACAGCCTCAGAAAAATCGCGGGGAAAGGAAGGGAGCAGGGTAGAAAAATATGCCAGCCGGACGGACGGACAGATGGACGGATCCTCCTCGCTCCTCTTCTTTGCTCCTCGCTGCCCGTAGGATGCACGAAGAGAGGCAGCAGGAGAGAGAGAGAAGGATTTTTTTCTCTCCCTCTGTAGATCCTCCTCTTGACGTCTCTTCTCCGCTGGCTTGTAAGCGTGACTCTCTCTCTCTTTCTCTTTCTGTTTTCTCCCTCTCTCTCTCTTTTTGCTCTTCCTCTCTCTCTCTCTCTAGGAGGAGAAGGGAGGAGGGAGGGAGGGATGAGGGAAGCTGCAGGAGTTTGGTGGATGATGGAACGCCTCAGAGCTGCACACTTGCTCTCTACCTCCTTCCCTCTCTCAGTGTGTTTTTTTTTCAGTGTGTCCTGATCTCAATCTCTCCCACTTACAGATTTAAAAAAACACTCACTCTCTCTCGCTCACATGATGTTGGTCATTCACTATAGCTGCCAAACTAATTGCATATTCCAGCACTAGGGTGATTTCTTCTACATCTCTCTCTCCCCTCCCTCCCCTCGTTTCTCTTCTCATCGTGGCCATCAGATGTAGAGGTGACTGTGGAAGTGAAATTGATGCTGTTAGAAGCGTGAGCAAGCGATGGCCTCACCGCTCTGATGTTTTCTGTCCACAGAGGTGCATTATGCATCAGCTTTTCCTCCTGCCGGCTTTGTAATAAGCCGCAGCGCTCGCTCCCCTACTTTAATGTCACATGCAAATAAAGCCCCTGCTTCCTTCAAGGGATGGACAAGCTCTATCAACACCATCTGTATGCAGATGGACGGACGTGATGAGTACAAAGACGCAACATGAGGAAATCAGCTACAGAGTGCATCAATGACTGCTGGTTCATGCACAGATGCACACTTGCCAGTTTTCCCTCTATGTGTTTCTGCAGCTAACAAAACACAGCACGGTGCTTTATGTTTTACATTTCTTCTTCTCATCCGCTTTAAGAGTGAAGAAATGTTTGGTTACAGCTGAGAGAACATGCACAGTGAGTGCCGTCAGCACGGCGCTGAAGCCTCACTGTCAATTAGACAGCCTCATTCTGATCCATGCAGATTCATTTTGATTTAGTACACAATGTACCGTGTGTGCAGTATGAAGACATTGTGTGCGTGTTTCTATGTGTGTCCCAGCGGTTGTGATCTCACACCAGAGATATGAAAGCAATTAATCTTGGTTTTAGTCATGGTGGCACTGATGCACAGAATAGATTTGAACAAAAAGGAGGAGGAGGAAAAATACAAGTGCACGCTCAGCTCCAGTGAATAAATTTATTACCAATGTCTCAAACAAAACCGGTTTTGTCGAGGCACAATTACCTTGACAAAGAACCAATACCTTGAAGCTTGGCAATAAATTTCCTCACTGAGCAGCATGTAGGGATACGTTTCTGTCTCATCGTTCATTAGTACTCATACCAGAGTCGGCAGATTGTTTGTAACAACAACAGGCATGCAGCAAGTAAATTAGAACATCCACAAGGAGAGAGCCTGTGCATTTACGGAATGAAACATTTATTCGGTTCAGTTATGTCCTGAATGCTCATCGCTGCTCTAAGTAGATACTATGTGTAGCTTGAGCTTCTAATGAGAAATCTGATTGGCTGAATGTACATGGGTGGGAAATCCTGCTGATCATTTCTATTGGTGAATGTTTGCACAGGGAGATTTCTTTTAATGGTGTGAAAAGCAACCTTGAAGAAAATAGAACAAAATGTTATTTAGAACAAAAATGAATTGTTTACAATAATAATGGATGATTGTGATCACTGGGGATACTGTACCCACCCACAGTCCTTCAAATTAACACCAATTCATGTAGTTCTGCTTTAAAACACCAGCTGATGTACAACATGTAAATGCAGTACTGATCTACACTGTAAATGAGAGCCCTGCCCTCCAAATGTCACTGCTCGTTACTCATTAACTCTGCAGGGATTGGTTGTCACTGCTGTCACTGGGATGGATGGTGACTAGTAAATGGTTAACTTAATTTGGTGCTGTGGACACCAAGGCTGGTTGTCTACTGGATTATTAAAACATCAAGATATGCTTTTCTTAGATGTACTGTATGTCTCTTGTTTTTCTTAATCACATGAACATTCAGCTGAGACCTCGCTTAGACCATAAACTAAATGAATATGGCATTTGTGCTTAAAAGAAGTACATATTTCATTAGAGACAGTTGTGGCAACAGATGGCCATCTAACAGTAAGTCCAGTCCAGCTCGAGGTTTCTGCTTATCAGGATGAAAAAGTATGTTTTTCTTGTGCACTGTTGCTAAGTGGTTGCTCGTTGGTAGATGAATTAGATTTTCACATAAAAATGTAACAAAGGATATCGTCTTAAAGCTCCTGTGATGATCTTTTGACCTACAGCAACAAACAAGAATCCATGCAGTTTGATTATTCCTATAGATTATTGATAATTCCTATATGGCTTTCTGAAGTCTTGTCACTGTATGGTGTCGGACAGAGTGAGTGACAGAACATCCTATTCTTACATTTTCCTCCGTCTATAAGTAGTGTGTCATGAAATCAATTTTGTGATAATTTGGTGTTCTGAAAAAATCAAACATTCTTGCGGATGGAGCAGATATCACTGCGCCATTGTGTTTCCCTTATTATTTAATTTCCAAATACACCCAGTTTGACAGTTTTTACTTGTAGTACTGAGAATATCAACTAACATCCTCCTGCTGTAGACGTTCCAGACTCCAGCTGATACGGACGTGCTGGACACCAGCGGCAACAACTACTACTAATACTCATCTCATCACTCTCTCTCTCTCTCTCTCTCTCTCTCTCTTCATTCTCCTCTATCCCTCTTTCCAACCCCAACTCGGTCTCAGCAGAACGCTGAATAATATGAGTCTGGTTCTGCTCGAGGTTTCTGCCGGTTAAAAGGAAGTTTTTCCCTGCCGCTGTAACTTGCTAAATACTGCAAGTGCTCTGCTCATGGTGGATTAATATGAGATCAGACTGAGTCTTACCCTGTCTTGATGTTGGGTCTTTGTTAATAATTTAACATAGAGTACGGTCTAGACCTGGTATGTTTGTAAAAGCGTCTTGAGATAACGCTTGTTATGATTTGGCACTTTAAGAAAGATTGATTGATTGATTTAGTAAACTTAGCAAATATTTATAATTGATCTTTTTATGAATCAAGGGATCTGGTTCTGCTCTTCATTGCCACCAAGTGTTTGCTCATGATGTGTTCACTTTTTCCTTAAGTGTCCCAGACAACTGATGTTTTGATTCGGCACTGTATTGAATTAAAATACATTGATTCATTGATAAATTGACTTTGTTGTTAGAGTACAAAGAGCTTTTCTTTTGGCCCGCTGTGGCTCAGTGGTAGAGTCGATCGTGTCTTAATTAGAAGGTTGGAGGTTCGATCTCTGGTCTGGCGGTCCACATGGCGGAGTGTTGCTGTTGGGCAAGACACTTAACCCCGAACTGCCCCCGGTGGCTGTGCCATCAGTGTGTGAATGGGGTTAGTTTATACTGATGGGCGTTTTACATAGCAGCCTCTGCCATAAGTGTGTGAATGTGGTGTGAATGAGTGGATGTGACATGTATGAAAAAGCACTTTGAGTGGTCAGAGGACTAGAGAAAACGCCATTTAAACACAGTCCATTTAACATCTTCTTAAGGAAACCCACTTCAGTCCTCTGTTTGATGTGACTGAACAACTAACAATGCAACTGATATACGTGCCAAACTTGATGAACAAGTGATATTCAAGCCGTATGATTATACCAAGAGCTATCAAATACTGTAATCAGGTTATGACTTTCTGCAACTCACATACAGCACAGTTTTTGATTTAAAGCTCCTGTAAGGAGTTTTTGACTGGTTATGAAAGAGACTTAAATTACCTGTGACAACGTTTATGACCTTAAACAGTAGATGGAATCAGTGAGCACAAGTATGACAATTCCTATATTATAATTTGTAATCCCTGCAACCAATGCAGGAGAGTAGGTGTCAGATTACAGTACACTGAAAAATACAAGTTTTTTTTAATTCTTTATCCACAGCATCCATAGTGAGTGATACAAAACTCTGTGAAAAGGAAATATGATGACTTTTTCTTTTCAGAAAAAATTGACTTCTGCATCAACAAATATTGAAGAGGTTCCACTTTGTTCCAAGGGGGCACCAAAATGGACACAGAAGGTTCCCCACAGGAGCTTTAAGGTGATTTATTTAGGCTGTCAATGCTTCAATGCTGCTGCTATGAAACAACATCCCATCATCACTGCAGCTGCTACCATGGAGGATTTCATCACTCTAGCATACACTCACCTGTAGACTTAAAGTTCCTCATACAGAGGTAAAGTGAGGTATCATTTTCTGTGAGCAGGTTTAAATGTCACAGCCTGGACACTAAACACAAACTCTCCACTCATACTTACACATAACAGCTTTATGTGAGTCCTCTGAGCGAGACACAAACTTATTCTGCACACAACCAAACCAGCTGATGGTAGCCAACACTCTGCCAAATCTCAGCGGTATTTTGATTAAGAGGAAACGAAGGCCGGCAAAGAGCCAAAGTGGATATTTGAGTAGTTTGCTGTTTTACATTTTTGAGCAATGTAACGTCGTGTCTGACAACACTGACTTTGATTTAGGGTTACTTTATGTCATAATGCATGCATTAGCTTTTATCCAAATCTACAGATGCAAAAGCAATGACTCAGAAATTATTTCAAAATCATTATAAGCGTGCTGCCTGCCTCAATGTAACTCAATATACTTCTTCTGCTGACTCACTTATCTGATTGTGATTTAGATATGAATTATTAAAGCCAGAAAAAATGTTGTTTTTTTAGATGACTTCCTTGTGCAGTCATGTTGGTCCGGAAGAAAGGAATTATCTCTCGAGAGAAAAAGAAAGAGAGGGATGACAGAGAGACGGCGGTCGATATATCACTTTCTTAGAACAACAGACAGGTGGGAACGTGTACCTGTCAGACAGATGACGGCAAAGAAATGTGTTTACTTCAGGATGTGTGCTAACCACTCTGAGGAACTGGTCTACTGCATTCATCTATCAGTCACCAGCACATAATAGAAAGAGAACTTGACGTTAACTCAAAATTTATACACTATAACAAGAACTCTTTTGTATGGCACTATGGCACCTTCATGAAAATGTGCAGGTGTATGAACTTAAATGAGATTGAAAAATTTCAAATGATTGCTAACTACTTCTGTAATATATGTTGGAAGAACTGAGCATATTGTGCATCACTGCAATGTAAAAAAATAGGAATCTACTACTATCGTGACAGGCAAGGGCCGTCATACTGGGGAAGAGGAGCCTGCTGGCATGACAGCTGTTTTCCAATAAACAGAAGGCTCAGTTACACATTCAAAAATCTAAATGATCAATGACAGAAAATAACTTGGAAAACAAAAAATTGATAGATAGAAATATAAAGTTGAGTGCCTATAAAAAGTGGGAAACTGGTCATCAGGGTTTTGTTTTTGTTTTTTTGGGGGTTTGTTTTTTTTTGTTTGTGTTTTCTTAAAACCAGGATAATGACCCTGCTTAGGACCCTTTATGACTACCTGAACACACCAGCGACTGTTAGAGGCTTATATTTTCTAGCTCTTCCCCAGTCTGGTTTACAGAAAAATAAATAAAAAAATAAAGCAAATAGAACAAAGAGAGGTGGGGCAGGAGTAGAGGTTATGTGTTGTAGGCTTTTTTAAACAGGAAGGTCTTTAGGTGTTTTTTAAATGATTGGAGTGAGTCAGAGTTGCGGATGTGTGGAGGGATAGGGGACAGGAGATTGGCATCTGATGATCTGAGGTGTCGAGATGGGGAGTGGAGTTTGAGGAGGTCGGTCAGGTATGAGGGGTCGAGGTTTCTACCCGGCCAGTTGCCTTACAGATCCAGATTTGAATTACCATGACCTGGATGACTGAGAACCTTCAAGGTCATGTTTTCTTTGTGTGTATTAATTCATTTTTCTCTTTCTTCTCATGGTTACTATTTCATAGTTGTATGTGCAAAATACTTCTGATTCACCTTATTTGTTTATTTCCTTTAATTTCCCTTATTTGTTTTGTTTTTTTGCTCTAAATTATTTATTTTGTTATTTATTTCTGTCGTTTTCAGTTGTTACATGTACAAAACTAGTTTAGTGTGCTATCTGTTTATTACTCTACCCTGTTGTTAAAAAAAAACAATAATATATTGCTAAAAAATAGTTACTTCAAGTTACAGTGCACTTTAAGATATTTTTTTCCATCTAGGGACTGCCCAAAAAGAAAAGATTCAAACAGGTAGAGCTGCAGGTGAGTCTATATATCTGAAGGAGTGGCTCAAGCGAAATCAAATTTAATTTAATTATTTAAAAAGGACATTTCATGGTCAGAGGAACGGTTACTGCACACTCATTTGAGTTTTTTCTTAATGTCTAATTCTGCTAAACTGGAGCCATCAGAAAGTCTAATTAATGCAATACAAATTTTCTGTGGGCTCTATTCAGCGCGTGTACTGCTGACTCACTCAAGCATCTGAAGGCTTTCTTATTTCTTAAGCAGCATGGCTTGCTGACAACTTAACAGTGTCTTGTCTACAAACAGGGCCCTCTTATTGGATTAGCCCAAACCCTTACAAACAATCAGACATTGCCAAAAGCAACTCTTCAGCTACAGTATGGGAGGTAGAGACAGGGAACGCAAACAGCGATGGTAGATTTGGGTAATACTACAAAGACACTAAAATTAGGATCCTTCTTAGAAGTGCAAGAGAGTAAACGCACGGGAAATTGAGCCTAGGGCCAAGTAAACAGGAAGAGTTGATAAAAATAATTTGTGCTTTTTTGGCAGTGCATGTGCCCTAAAGAGACACTGACACTGACACAAACAGAGAGAAGAGACTGTTTGGTTATTGAGCATGTTTCACACAGCAGCTTCTTGTGTTTCTAACGATGACCGCTTGCTAATATGGTCAGTTTATACACTTCCGGCTGACAATAGGCAATCAATGCAGATGTATGAGTCCAGTATTTACTTGAACTTGTACCTGTTATCAGTGCTTTATCACACGCCTGTGAAGCTGCGTTCATGTGTCAACATGTGTATACCCAGGTATGATTGTGCCGTCTGTATATCCTCCTCCTGTCAGCTAATCACCTTTGAAAGAACGATTTAAAACATTATTTTTTAAAGACGCGCTGAATTAACATTTCCAAGAGTTTGATTGCAGGCTTATTTAAATGTCATGAACTCTGAGGTCCAAACAGGAGGTGGAACGCAGCAATCTCTGTTGAGTGATGTTAATCTAAACAGAGCCATGTGAAGGTCACACTGACCTGTTCAACTCTACTGAAGAGCCCACTAATGAAGGAGAGAGACCCACACACTCCAAATACTTTAAACCATGGCAGGTCGTGGTCAAAAGAAATTCAATTATGTTTGTGAGCAGGGCTTGCTGACCTCCGGTGACCCTGTGTCATCATCAGGAGCAGAGAGGAGAGGAAGGAGGGAGGTGTAATAACTTTAAACAGATACAAGGAGTGAAGGGTAAGAGCCAAGTCATTAAAAGGAGGATATTTGGTGAAAAAAACAAGTTCTCTGATCACACAAATCAAACTATGAGAGGGATTGTGATGTGCTGGAGAGCAGAGGCTGACGCAGAAGAGATGAGTGCATCATCAATCAAATTTCACAGTATGAGAGGTAAAATTGATGGTTCTGTTTATTGATTCTGGTCCTAATTGAGGCTGTCGCGATACACTGGTGTTGACGATAATCATTAAAAAGCAAAACAAAATAAATATGATATTCTTTTGGAATTAGGCAAACAGTGTCACTAACTGGTTCAGTATAGAGGGCGGGTAGTGGCTCTTAAAGCTGGTTGTGAGCCAACATAAAACATACAGAAGACAAAGAAGAAGCTGCAGTAGCAGAAGAAGAAGAATCTGTAACCAGCTATCTAGCTAGTCTTTACCACGGTGTATGCTTATACTTTAGCACATAGATGAGAGATGAGAGTGAGGTATTCTATCTACACCCAAAAAAAGTTTCCTCTGCAGTTTGGGAGTTTTTTTGGATTTCCTAAAAAAAAGAGGGGGTGTTGGTGGACAACAACGTGGTACAGCAGAATCCTACTAGGGATGGGTCATGAATTTCGAACGCTCGAATATTCGTGCACTTATTAAAAATCGAAGAGTTAATAAATATAATATCATTTTAAAAGTACAATTTTTCAGCGTTTTCAATAGTGCCTGGTTGTAAAACATAATCCTGCCAGACGGTGGCTATAGAGTGTCTTGAAGCTGTTTGCTAACCTCGTTAAGTAGCTAACAGGAATAGAAGAATGTTAACTGCCTAAATAACAAAAGAAGAAGAAAGACATCAGCGACAGTCGCTGGAAATACGTGTGTAGTGGTGTGAGATTCAGAAATTGAGCAAATTGCAGAGACTGAGCATGGCTGTAAAATGTGAATATACATGCCATGCTGCTGTGTCACAGAAACACAGACATGAAGGTTGAGACAGACACTGCCTGTGCCAGCTACTAGCAGCACCTCCGTCCCCGGTACTGGTTAACACAAACTGCCACACAAACGGACCGTACAGGGACAAGTCTGTCATGGAGTGTTTACTTTTACTGTCTAATCCTGCAGCACAACAATGTTGTGTTAGTCGCTCTTGTCTCAACTTGACATTTCAAACCTGCTGTCAGAAATGCTCAATCACAAATAAACCGCCAAATAAATACCAGTGATTATCGAATAGTATTTGGCTTGAAATGCCCATCCCTAAATCCTACACAGAAGAAAACCATGAGTTGGCCATGATAATTGTGAGTTTGAAATCTGATATCATGGCATCCCTTGTCCTTATCATATTTGCTGCTGTCCCCTATTAATTATTGAAGTAAAATGAAAACAACAGAGTATGTATGTATGTTGAATCCTCAGGAACAATAGCAGGTCGTACACAAATCACAAAGGCTTCCAGCCCTGGCTCTTCAACTGCTCCCTAAAGCATAGCCATTACTGTATGGCTGCGTGTGAATGGTTTAGATGGTTATTATGCGCTCTGCATGGCAGAAATCATAGTCTAGCTAATGTGTTTGAGTATATGTTGATATGCTGTGTAGAGAAGTTGCATTGGTGTGAAGATCAGAAGGGTGCTATGTATCTGCAATCAGTTGTCCAATCACAGTGTAGAGAGTCAAAGACAAATGACCACGGCCTTGTGATGATAATAAAGTTCTGTGATTCTCATTTAATGCTGTGTATCAATACTCACAAACAACCTAGGGTTGAGAAGAATGGAAACCTGCAGCCAAAACCAGGAGCAACCTTTGGTTTAATGCTGTGTGGTTGGCCGTGTATACTGCGGCAGCTACGACCAATACATTTAAAACTTAGTGAGGATGAGTGAGGATTATTTGCAAATTAAGCATGGGGTGATGCAACGCAGAAAGTTTTGAGGTTGGACTAAAATACATGCTTGTTA
Source organism: Notolabrus celidotus (assembly GCF_009762535.1). NCBI lineage: Eukaryota > Metazoa > Chordata > Actinopteri > Labriformes > Labridae > Notolabrus > Notolabrus celidotus. The sequence goes on along the minus strand of NC_048272.1, from coordinate 16,293,931 downwards.
GGCTGAAATAAATAAAGTAGAAAAAAGCTGTATCAAATGAAGGACTCTATTCGACTCCATATCAGTTTAGAGGGGTAGGGCTGAATGATATATTGTTTAACCATCATAGTTGTGATGTGCACATGGGCAGTAGTCGTGTTGCAGGACGTGCAATGTCAGTCATAACCAGCTCCACTTGAGTTTTCAGGACCATACCTCAGGACAAACAGAGGTTAAACAGCAACACATTTCCCCACTGTGCCACGGTGCGCAGCTCAAGGAGCTCAGGTTGTTAAAGGACGAGATAAAGTAAGGAGACAACCACTCCCAATCTATAGGATCAGTAGCTGAGCCTCGTCTCCTCATGTGAGGTGGTGTCTTGGACTCCTGCCAGATCATTATGGTCTGCCTGAGCACCTCCAAACGTTGACAAGGACACACACACACACATTTTACAGCACTAAGGAGGCAGAAACAAAAAAGACAGTGCAAAACTTCAACTGGACACAGACAACCACAAAGACTTAACTTAACAAGAAACAAAAATCGCAGGAAACTGAAGGCTTAAAAAGGCTCTTTGCTTCTCATCTCCAAGTGCACGACTAGTGAAGCGTCAAAAGTTTTGAAAAATGAAACAGCATTCTTAATATTCTCCAGTGTCTGAAATCAAAAAATATTTTGAGTGAGAGAAGGCACTTACACTTAAATAATGCAGTACACAGACGGTCTTGATCTCAGCCAGAAAAGGCTCAGTCAGCATTTGTGTTCGACACATCTAAGCCACCAAACGGATCCCAAAAATAGGATGTTTACAACAAATGTCTGTTTGGTTCACATAAAGAAAGCATCAGGTCAATTTTGACGGTTTTACAATCAAGCTATATGTGCAGGGTTTATCATGAATCAGCAGAAAATGACCTCATAAGTCTTTTTTTTCTTGATAATGGCTGCAGTAAATCTAACTGAAGCTGCATTGTGATGAATTATGCATCCTGGTTTCTCTGTCGGAGCCTTTTTGAATGAAATATGCAAACATTAAATGACTTCCATAAACATAATGTGAGGCTGATGTGCTAAGAGCATTATTGCAGAGCTGTAGTGAAACAATTTGCAGTTTCTTAGCCGCCAGTCACTCCTGTTGATGAGTTCAGTCGACTAGATTTCCCATGTGTCTTATTCCCTCTCTCCACTGTAAATCAGGCTCTGCTCAAAGAACTGCCTAATTTCCTCCTACGGCAAGCTGCAGGACAAACACAAACATGCATAAACACTAAGGCACATAGTTATTGGTCTATTTGTGTGTAATTTTGTTAGGATGGGCTGAAGAAAATTACATGGTAACTGTGTGAATTCAGCCCTGGTCTCCTGAGGGGTAATTTACAGTAGGCTGCAGACGATAATGGATGTTATTCAGCGGAGGCTGGGTGGATTCCATCCAGTGCTGTCCATCAGTTTACCTGGTGCTGCCAAATTGAATAACAAGTTTACACCCACTGTGCAAACACTCTTTATTGAATCGACTCACTTTTTTTAAATTTGTCCTTCACAAACAAATCTAATCATGGCTTTGCCCCTCGCAAACGGCAGACTCTACAACACGAGAGAGGACTACTCTGACCGTCATCACTGAGTGTGTGAGGGAAACACAACGGAGGGACAAAATAAGAAGAAAATCAGGTGAAAATTCTGCAAAAATGTGAAAATATTTTGAAGGCTTTCAATCTCATTAGCGCCAGCTGACTGCATCTTGTTACATAACTGAAAACGTATGCATTGTTCATCGGAGCAGAGAGGCAACAATATGTGCACCATGTCAGAGGTTTGCTAAATGTTGAAACCTGCAGGGCCTGCAGAGCCTTTGAGCCCTCAGAGGGGTTGTCAAGTAATTAATCTGAGAATAGCCGGGGCAGTCCTGAGAAATGAGACAGGCAGCTGAAGATGTGAGGGGGATTCTTGTAGGAGATCAAAGTGGTCTGCTGATGTTCCGACACAGCAGAGCTGGGCTTTTGTTTGCTCTAAACATGTTTTATCTGATGAGGCCTGCTGGCCAATCTCACAGCGTTGTCTTTCTAATCGCCTAATCCTTCCACAGCATCTGGTTCTCAGAGAAAAAACGGAGGTCATTCACTCAGCGACATGCTGACTGTTTTAAAGGTAGTGTATTGGTGCAGACAGATGTGAACATGTTCATGCCTCAGTGCCAATACAAACAAAATATTCATGTAATCTGCATATCAACAAGAATGTGTCGGTGTTTCAGATGATTGTTTTGATTATTTTGACACAGCCCTTTGAACCAGATGTTTCCGTTTAATCCGCAAGAAATCTGGAAAAAGCAAGAGCAGCAGATTCACAGGGCTGTTGGCAATATTGACCTAAATTAGCATCTGGATGCCTAGAAATCTGAACAGCTTCCTTGATAGAATACAACAGCTAGTGTCAAATGTTTGCCAATGTGTTGTCCCTCTTTCTTAATCGTATTTATCAATTATTTGACGTACAAGTCAGAAAATCACCATAAGGCTTCTCTAGTGCTCCATGAACAGATTTCAATCATTTTAATACAAAATAATAAAAATGTCCTGCAGTTTGGAAACCATGTACTCTGTCAAAATAGTGACAACACAATGAGCATGAACACTTTCTGTGTCAGACGAATTAACAAACCAAATAACTTAAATTGATTGAATCGTACCACTTTAGTATGCTGATGCAAAACACAAAAATTTGTTAAATTTACCTTCTTGTCAAACAAAAAGTCAACGTGAGCTACCAGGTAAGACATCATACCAGGTCTGCTTGATGGTTTATACAAAATAACCCTTAACTGTACCGTTAGATGAATCTTATTAGGGATGCACAATATTGGATTTTTGCAGACATCTGAACTATTGCTAATGACAACTATTACTAAGGACCCTTAGAGGCTTTAACTTTCTAGATCCATCCACCAGTCTGGTCAGAACTGAAGAAACCTTTGGGATTAGAGGGGGAAAGTCTTCAAGAATTACTACAAAGTCCAGTTACCTTTCAGATCAAGCTTTGATTTACCATGACCTGGATGACTTTATAACCTTCAGACATGTATGCCAGGTAATATTCATTTTTACTCATTAGTTTTGAAGATGTTAAGACTGAGTTTTGCATGACTAGAGTCATGGCTGACTTGACAGGCAGGCAGGCAGGCACACTGTAGCTGTTAGAGAGGGGGATAAAAGCCCACCTCAACTCTGCTTTGGAAACCAATGGTTGACGTCACAGAGACTACGTTTACGTTTTACACAGTCAATGATTACCTCCCATATTATAATGTCTCTTAGGGTTAGCAGAATCAAACATGTTTACAGAATACGGTTTTGGTCAGAATTTGTATTTTCTTTATTTGTTCACACAGTACAGGGGGTGAAAGTTATTTTTTTGCTCATCCATTTTGATTACATGAAAGCTATGAGTAAAGTTATGGATATGGCCAAGTTGACTGACAGTTTGGCGCATTGTCGCTGCACCTCTGCTCAGCTCCTCTTCTTTACCTATCTATTTCGACCAAGAGTTAGGCTGAGTAAGCATTTCAAATTTTGGTGACGCCTCTTCAATCAATCAATCAATCAATCAATCAATCAATCAATCAATCAATTAATCAATCAATCTTTATATAGCGTTATCTCAAGATGCTTTTACAAACAGAGCAGGTCTAGACCGTACACTATGTGATATTATTAACAAAGACCCAACATCAAGACAGGTATAAGCAGGACTCAGTCTGATCTCATCTTAATCCACCATGGGCAGAGCACTTTGCAGCATTTAGCAAGTTACAGCGGCAAGGACAAACTTCCTTTAACAGGCAGAAACCTCGGGCAGAACCAGACTCACGTTAGACAGCCACTTGCCTCAACCAAGTTGGGATTAGAAAGAAGGTTTCTTCAGGAACCAGCGGGTGACATCACTGAAACTGTGTCCATGTTTTATACGGTATTTGATTGAAATATGCTCAGTTTGTGGTATTATACTGAAACCATGATCCAAAACTACCGATTGGATATCCTGTCTCCAACACCAGAATATTCAATACCTAAGATTTCCTACAAATAATGAATGAGTATCATTGGTGCTGCGACTGAAAAACATGTTTCCTCTCTTTAGTTACATTGGCATCACTGTAAGAATAACAGTTTTCCTGCACAAAATTATGCACCTCATAACTGTATGCATTGTAGAAATATTGCGTAGCTAAATCTCATAGACGAAAAAAAAGGAGTCGTGCAGATATTTCAGTCAGGATTTAACTATTGCAGGTTTTGTTTTTACGGTATATGCTGTAGACAAATACTATCAGAATGAAATAAATATGTGGGTGCTAATTTAGAAAAAAAAGTAAGCATTGTTATGTATTTATTCAGCAGAGAGCACAGACTGGTTTATTTTTAACTTCCCTTCTACATCTTTTAGATTTAATGAGGACACCTTCATGAATATCAGCTGATTTAATCTGAATTAGATTTTTTATATCAGGCTAAAACCTTAGTATCAGCCTGGCTATGATGTATTGTATCATTGCTATCATGTGTGTTGTTATAGTTTTGTACTGCTAGTTGTCCTGTATTTCCACTCTTGTTATATTCTGTAGCCTACAGTTTGTTTGTATCTTATCTTTGTGTGTGTGTGTGAGCAGAGGGAGGCTCTGACATCTTCCCACATTTAAAAGGTGAACCTGACAGAACTATTGAGCTGTGGCGGCAGGTAGTCCAAGCTGAAACCCCTGAAATGTTAGATAAAGACGTAGAGGGGAGAAAAGCAGCCGTGAGATGCAGCTTGTGTGGAGAAAAAAAGGAGAACACAATGGTGGATAAGATGCACTGTGAGAGGAGAGATACGTCTCAAGTGTCTCCATGAAGAATACACCAGTTGCTCTGGATAAGCTCGTGCAAGTTAATGACCAACCCTTTGCTGCCATCCATACATCCAACAGCGCTGCATTAATTCACCCCTTTATTTCTATTTATACCGTATATAAGCCACAGTAGAGGAGGAGGAGGAGTAATAAGAAGGAAAAATATGACCCATTTTTATTTTCTCCAAAGAAAACAGACAGAGCAACAGAGAGAGATAAATGAAGTGAGAGCAGGAGCAGAGGAGCGGGGAGAATCGTCCTGAATGAGAACACAAAGTAATGAGGGCTAATTTCCATGCATGGCTCTACATCTTCTGGCCTTTACTGTGATGATCACAACGCATGTTTGGTCAAACCGGGCCACCTCTCCTCTGGCAAATTGGTTGTGTAGAAGACTCACAGGACCAGCTTTCTACGCCACATTGAGACGTTATGTGCCTCCATGTTCAGTATTCTGTGGTATGTTACTTGTGTGAGGAAGGTCCTATTATCTCTGTATGACATATGAAGAAGAAATAGGGAAAGCAGGATGAGGATTGTCCGTGTCCGTGTATTCCACTGAATTGCAGTTGTCTGTTTTAAATAGTTAAATCAATAAAGCTACGCAAAATGCAGCAAATTAATGCGTTGCTTAACCCACAAATCATAACAGCGTTGAGGGAAAGCAATTACATTTTTCTACATAATCAATGGTAATGTCTTTAAAAAGCTCTGTTTGTTGTAAATTATCTCTTAGATATAGGTTTACTAGATCATAAGACTGAGAAAATTGGGATTTCCTTGTGCTGGATATATCTTTTTTTATCAAACAATGCACTTCTTTTAGTGGGTGTCAACCATACGAACATTGGTTATCAAACTGTTCACTTCTTTATGGTCAGCAACTTAAAAGAAAAAATGTAGCAAAGATTCAAGGGCAACAACATGATTGATATCAAGCTAGGTATAGACGCCTATTTTATGTTATTGTTAGCATCAATGGGTCCCTTGCCAAAGTTAAGAAAAGTCAAAGTGGTTGAATGTTAATGTTAGCCTTTTTCTTGTATTAGCTGTGGGCTAGGTTAACTGGTGACCCATTGTTTCAAACCAAGAGGCAACCTCCGGTCTTAAAGCCCATGCTGAAGTGCTAAACACTGCAGTACATCGAGCGTCCACTTGAGGCTGGCTGTAGAAACACTGAAGACCACATACATTCAAAAAATACGATCGTTGCAGCAATAATAAACATGTTTACAGTCTGGTTCAAGGTCTGAATAGCTCATTTCTCTATCGGCACACACTGTACGAAGGGTGAATTTTTTAAAAACTCTGTATATTTGAAGTTATCAAATTGTTAGCGATGGGTGACGTCATGGATACTACGTCCATTCAATATACAGTGCCATGCCCAGTTCTCACAGTTATTATCTTACATATCATCATAATCAGTCAAAGCGCAGGCCAAGCTGTCCGTGATGAAACCAGCACATTTAAACTTATATCCACGGATCAAACTTCTGTCAGATAATATCAGAGAGGAGATCTCTGAAGGACGTGAGCTCTCTGTAATGTGAAATAAAAGTGTGTCTTGTAAACATGAAACACTGCAGTGAGACCTGTGCGTAATGATGATTGATGGATGCTCTGGCACTGGTGACGGATACATGAATGCTGCAGCGACGTGGAGTCACTCCATATTTTATTTTTTATTTGTATTTCTTTTGTGTCCCTCCTGCTGTAAGAGACAAACAATGCGTGCTCTCTGACCTCTGCTTCATTCATGAGGACCACGGTTTGTGTGTCAGAAACCTTATTTCCTCCGTCTGCCTCTCTGTTGTTGCCTAGATTCACCGTGAGAACCTCTGATCTTTCGGCTCATATGTATGCATGTTCATTCATAAAGCTCTTTGCATTGACCGTATATGGTTGAATGTGGGTGTGAAAAGGGCTGAATACGAGGCTGAACTACGTGCGCATATCTCCAGGTGGTTTGGGATTTATAAATGGAACATTGCGTTAAGTTTGCATGCAGACAGTTTTATAAATCTGAATTATTTTTGCTGCACGCCATTTCCGGGTTTTCGGAGTACGTCCTCTTTTAGTAGGGATTCTATGCAATCTTTTATAAATGAGACCCCAGAGCAGGCTGCCCAAGTATACCTCCCAACCATTTTTACATTTTCAGTTTTTAAACAGGAAAAGATCTCCTCCAACGATCAATGAACTAGACGTCACTCTCCATCTCTTGCGCTTGATCACCTGCGCCTCACACATGCTCTGCAGGGGATCAGAGAGAGAGAGAGTGGTCCTCCTGTGTGTTCCTCCTGTTAATGTATTTGAGATGTGATGTGTCATGTTAAATATGTACTTTCTCATACTGCTGTTTTACAGTTATGTGCAGCCTTTGGCTGCAGACCTCATTCTGGACTCTTACTTTTAGACTGTTAAGAAATAGTACGTCATTAAAAAGTCTTGTCCACATACGGATCACCTCTTGTGTTAATGTAATATTAATGTTTAACGTGCTACTGGTGAATTCTATTTAAGATCAGACACATACAGAAAGAGAAATAACATGCGGCGGGGTCGGACACACTGCTGTGTGTCTAGAGGAAAGCTTTCGGTGTGGTGTGTGATCAGTACATAGCCAAAATGGTCAAAGTTATGATGATATGACCTAGCATATAACATAACAACATTATAAACTTATTTCTTGTGTTATTGGAACACAGAGAACCCAAAGTGAGGTAGTTAATTTTAAGTCAATGTAGGTTGTTTCTTAGTTTGATGATGGAAGCAGAATTCAGGGCATTTGTGACTACCTGTACTAATATACCTAACAATGCACAAGTACACTTGAATATAGAGCCTACATTAAATGTTCTAATATATTTGTATAAACCAGAACACCATGTAACATAGAAAGGTTTCTATAGGCTGCTCATGTAAGCTCTTTGAAAGCAAAGAACATCTGTTCATCGAGGAGTAGACACTTGACTGAAATAGAAAGGTGGCATTTCATCCAGTGTAACTCAAATTGATGTTTGGTTAAGGCTTCACACAAACATGATCAGAGGGGCTGTCTTCGTAAGTAGCTAGCAGCCATATTTAGCAAATTTGTGGAAATTAAATGCAGTGGATGTTGTGTTAAAAATAACAAAGAAACTTTCACAACTAGAACAGTACCCCAGTTTCTGCTGCTCCTTTGCTTCAGTCTCTAGAGGACGAAATAGATTTGAAAGGAGGAATGATCTCGGCTTTGTTGGCTGAAATCTATTTTTGTTGCTATAATGTATGAATTTGGTTCTGTTGTGTAACGTTTCACAATGTTCTGTTTGCAGAGCCAAAGTAGGAAGGTTTTAAAGGGTTATTGTGAAAGGCGTGTGGGCTTTATGATTTTTATAGACTTTCTACTGAGGCTGCCACTAATTTTGTACACACACCTACAAACACAAACTAAACTGACCTCTATGAGCAGAGAGCCTTTTTTGGCTGTGTTTGCTGTCAGCATAGAAACACGGCTTTAATATTCAAACTTTATGCTCTTGATGAATAGCGTTGTGAAATGTTCATGCCTTAAAGTTGACCAAACCCCAGTGGGAGGTCTGAGCTGATTTGTTTCTGCTGGGCTGGACCAACTGAGACAGGGCTGTCTTGGCATAAAGTCTAAATATTACACAAAGACAGAGTCAAGTTAGTCTTTTTAGTGATGCTTTAACTCCTGCTCCCTTCACTGCTCGTGGGAAACAACGTTTTGAATGTGGCTGGAAAGCATTTATTAGATGCTGATATTTAAATTCTCTTAACAGATGTTGGCAGTGACTTTGACTTGTCCAGTGGGTAATTGACACTGTACGCCCTGTGTATGTTGACAAGGCAGGGTTACTGACCCAGCTAAATGTACCAATGTTAGCGTGATTAAGTTACAAGTGTTTTTAAAGCTAATAAGCGCCACATTGTTGGCTGTGACAATTAATACAAATCATAAAACTGACTTACATTTGTCAGGACAATGAGGACATGACTTCAGATGAATACTAATGCTATTCTGAGTCAGCTAAACGTGGCAAGCACTTAAAATTTCCCTGTCCTCCTCAATGTCTGCTCAAATCATGTGACCTAGTGAGGCAGCTGGTTTAATGCAGGAAAAGTTCCCTGACTGAAATTATATCCTCTAAATCTTTACATGTACCACAAGAATATATGCTCTACCAGTCCCATTGAAAGTTACTAACCATAGACCTTTCTGGCATCCCTGAGCTCCAATGTCTTGTAGGTTCCTCTGAGCTGCTGTCGACATCCTCCTGCTGTGGACGCTCAGACTCCAGCTGATACGGTCTTGATGGACTCGAGTGGCAACAGCTACGACTACTCGTCTCATCGCTATCACCGCTCCCTCTGTCTCTTATTCTCCTCTATCCCTCTTTACAGACCCAACTCGGTCGAGGCACATGGCTGTGTAACATGAGTCTGGTTCTGCTCAAGGTTTCTGCCTGATAAAATGACGTTTTTCCTCGTCGCTGTAACTTGCTAAATACTGCAAGGTGCAATACTCATGGTGGATTAAGGTGGGGTAAGACTGAGTCTTACCCTGTCTTGATGTTGGTTCTCTGTTCATAATTTGACATAGAGTGGTCTAGACCTGCTATGTTTGTAAAAGGGCCTTGAGATAACATTTGTTGTTGCTATACAAATAAAGATTGATTGATTGATTGGTTGGTTGGTTGGTTGGTACTTACACCTACTGTCCATCAGCATCCAAGAGTAAATACTCAAATTTGTTTAGTTGTATCATTTATGCACCATGGTAAAGTCACATTTCCTACAGAGACATCCAAAGGCTGCCAAAAAGACACACCACGCTATCGTGCAACATTAAAATAATCAAAGGTGGGGGGCGCGGTTGGCCTAGCGGTATGAGTGCGTACCTCATATAGGCAGGCTGTAGTCCTTGTCGCAGTGGTTGCAGGTTAGGTTCCAAGCCTCGAACATTTGCTGCATGTCTCCCCCTGCTCTCTTCTCCCCACATTTCCTCTCCCTCTCTGGCTGTCTTATCCGTCAAAGGCGAAAATGCCCAAAAATCTAACTTAAAGAAAAATAAAAATCAAAGGTTGGCATGAAACACAACTTCAAAAAGTGCTAAAAACTGCATAAATTAACGTAAGGGTATCCAACCGTGCATGTTTAGCAGCCAGGTGTGTTCCATGCCCTCTTTGTAATGCACTATTTCTCATAAAGGGCCGCAGGACATGAAACCAGATCGAGTGAGCTTTTTAAAAGCCTGTCGTTTATCTGCTGCGCTCCTGTGCAGCTGTACAAGCTCACAGGGCATGCACAAACAGGTCAGCCATTATGAGAGAGCATGTTTTGTGACCAGAAATAAGGACAAGTGGCAAATGCAACATGCAACACATAAGTGCAATGAATGAACACAGGGAAATGTAAAATATACGTGTTCCTAAAATAACAGTAAGAGTTAATATCACCTCACTGCTGTTTTAAAAAGGTCTGACTCTGTTTCTGAGAAACTTTACCCTCATTGTGTGCTTCATTTTCCGTAGCTGGAGCTTCAGCTCAGAAAGGTCATCTAATTACTGTTCCCACATTAAGCAATCTGATGTCAATTTTATGCCACATTGACCTTTGTTTCTATTTCTGTCCGTTCTGCAACAGTGCACCTATAGGCTCGTTGGCACCGACACTGACATTTAACCAAAAATACTCCAAAGCACTCAGGAGGGAAACATGCGCAGGCATTTAACGGATAGTTAGCAGAGTACACTGTGTTACAGTTAAACAAGCTTTTTTCACCTATAATTTCTACACCTGTAAAACCAGAGCGGTGCTGGAACAACATAACGTTAATTATTCGACAGGTACTCAGCAATGTTTAGAGTACTTTCAGAAAATATTCCAACGGCTGAATTGGTGATAAAGTGCTCTGAAGTGGGTGTAGATAAAGGATGTTTCTATTTATTGCAGCCTTGTTTGTGGGTTTCCAGCTATTTTTAGCAGCTCTTGTCTTCAGTTTTCAGCTACTACAATCTGCTGCAAATAAAAGCAACAAAGAATTGAAACCTCTGAGGTTATATCTGCACATGCCTGGTTTTGTATTGTTTCTATTTATTCCAGCACCACAGCATGATAGGTCCAAGAAAGAGTTCATTCCTTTTTATCTGACTGTCATAACTTATTTTTATATCACATGAATGTTCAGTCATTTATTCCATCTGTTGGCAAAGAAGGGCTTCATCATTGATTGTATTTTGTTTTGTGGTTGCAAATTGGATAAGAAGCCAATTGGCAAGACGGGGCTGATCAATAATGGAGCGATCTGGCACACTCTTCATCGCTTATCACAACAATTGGTGGGATCAGATTCATCATTGGTCCTGTGGAGAGTTCTCCATCACTTCCAATCCTTTAAGAGGCTTTAAAGGGATATTTAAAAACAATGTGTCACATTGGAATAATTCATTGAGGAGGGGGGTAGGGCAGAAATGCACTCTAAATTAGTGATGTTGTTTATTTGAACAGCTGACTGTAAATAAACTACCAACAACTTTATCATATAAGCTTAAAAGTTGATTTTAAGTATATATAAATGTGCGTTCAGAATAAGTTTCGGTTGTTTGGGAAAAATCAAATAATTCTATTGTTTTATTTTTGTTTTTCTTTCAATATATTGGGGTATTTTCGCCTTTATTCGAAGAGAGACAGGCCATCAGGACATATGGGGAGCAGAGAGTGGGGGGAAGACATGCAGCAAATGGTCGAGGCTGGGAGTCGAATCTGCGACGAGGACTATAGCCTTCGTATATGGGGCACACGCTAAGACCGCTAGGCCAACGATGGCCCAATAATATCAATGGTTTATCATGCACCCCATGTACGGAATGTATAGTCCTGGAAGAGCCCACCCTAGTTTACATCCTGCCCTTTCCCCATCCTTTCTTCCAAGTATCCACTATTATATTGTTTGAATAAAGGCATTAAAAGGCTAAAATATAACCTTAGAAATAAACACATTTGTGGCAAAACAAGGCAACCCTTTGATGTCTTTCAAAATAATCTTATATTCTAGTGATTAGTTTGAAAAAGTTGTCTTTAAAAGTAAACAAAAAAGTACTTTTTAATTTGGCATAATTTCTCTTTAACCAATCATTTTTATTTTATTTTATTTTATCATATTTCATTTTAATTTAATTTATTTGCTTTTTTACTTTACTGGTATTTATCTGATCTTATTTTATTGTAATGATTTTGTTTCATTTTTATTTTTAAGTATTTCATATTACTATCTACCTTGTTTTAGCCTTGTATCTTTTTACCTATTGCTACTATTTTCTGTCTCTGTTATTCTGTGAAGCACTTTGGGCTGCATGCTTAAATGTATGAAAGGTGCTTTAAAATAAAATGAGTTGAGTTGAGAAAGGCTTGGACAAAGAAATACAAGAAAAAAATAATTATCAATGGCCACAGTCTCAGGATTAGTAATTGTCCCTAAAGGCCCCTCCTCACATGAATTCCAGATGATTTCAAGATATGTAGACCATCCATGTTGGACGTGCTCTCACAACTTGAAATTCTTGCTGTGCTCTGAGTAAAGGAAGGCAGCTGGGTGCAGAATACGGGAAGATTAATGATGACTGTTTCTGGGTTTACATCATGTGGTCATTCCTACACTATTAACGCATTAATAGAAAGAAAATGCTGGCACCTGAAGCCAAAGGTAAAGAACATACAGCAGTGGAATTCTAATCAATTGGCTACGTTTACATGAGACTTTTAATTCCTCTTTAATTCCGAATTAATATCAAATCCTCTTTAAAAAGATTAAAAATGACCATGTAAACACCTAATCCCGAATGAAAATGATAATTCCGAATTAAACTTAAATGTGATGTAAGTGTCTGGTTTATTCTGATTTTAAATCTGAATTGAATAATTCCTTGATCATGTATACGTTCATTCCGCTTTAAATTATTTCTGGTCGTTCTGCACATGCTCGTTCCCTTGTCCTGTCGCGATGACGCACATATTCCGCGCTGGCGGGCACATATTTCAGGATGGCCTCCTGAAGCAAGCGTTGGACTCGAGCCGAGACTATTTATTTAATTGGAGCCTTAGAAGGATTGGATATTATGAAAAGAGTTGATGGATGGAAGCATAAAAATGTGGACCTTTTTAGAGCTGTATTGTCCAAGTTCATCGAGGGAGGTTTCCCTGACAGAGACGCCACCCAGGTAAAAAACAAATGGAAACTGTTGAAGCAGGAGTACAACAAAGCAAAGGCACACAACAACTGGCTGAGGTAGAGCAGCCGTTGCACTAACCGACTTTGATTCGCCAAAGTACGGTCTTCCGCCTCCCTTCTCCGGTCCTCTATCTGTCTTCTCCTCCTCAGCTGACGGAAGTGAAGCAGTATATTTGTGTCGAGCTGCTTTTTAAAAACTATAGTCAAAATCAAAGCGAAATTTGAACTTATCGTGTGATCTTCCATGCTGTAACCGCAAATAAACAAAGCAGAACTGGAGTCTGTTTTCTTCCGGTAGACGTAAATACGTCACGCCCGCCCCTGTCCAATCAGAACCCTTCCCAACCCCCAGACGTTAAGAGGAATTGAATAAAAACGATTAAACGTGTTTTCCATGTAAACCTCAATTCAGAAATTACTATTTCCATGTAAACAGGAAGGAGAAAACATTAATTCCGAATGATTTAATTTGGAATTATTAATTCAGAATTAAAAAACATCATGTAACCGTACCCATTCTGAATTAAACTTAAATCCAATGTAGTTGGCTGGTTTATTCTGATTTTAAATCCGAATTGAATAATTCCTCGATCATGTTTACGTTCATTCCGCTTTAAATTAATTCCGGTCGTTCTGCGCATGCTCGTTCCCTTGTCCTGTTGCGATGACGCACATATTCCGCGCTGGTGGGCACATATTTCAGGCTGAGGTAGAGCAGCTGTTGCACTAACCGGCTTTGATTGGCCAAAGTACGGTCTTCCACCTCGCTTCTCCGGTCCTCTATCTCTCTTCTCCTCCTCAGCTGATGAAAGTGAAGCACTATGTTTGTGTCGAGCTGCTTATTCAAATCTATAATCAAAATCAAAGCGAAAATTGTTCTTATTGTGTGGTCTTCCATGTTGTAACCGAAAATAAAAGAAGCAGGAACTGGAGTCTGTTTTCTTCTGGTAAACGTAAATACGTCACGCCCGCCCCTGTCCAATCAGAACCCTTCCTAACCCCAAGACCTTAAGCGGAGTTAAATAAAGACGGTTAACCGTGTTTCCATGTAAACCTCCATTCGGAATTACTATTTCCATGTAAACACAAAGGAGAATACTTTCATTCCGAATTATTTAATTCTAAATAATTCATTCTGAATTAAAAAACCTAATGTAACCGTGGCCAATTTAAAAGAAACAAACATGACTATAAAGCCCAGTCTTTCATGGTGCATGCTTCAGTCCTTCACACATCAGCGCAACCTGACTCCATGAAGACTTTGCATCAGATGGCATGCAGAGAAAAGTCAAAGTTAAAGGGGGATGGATGTTGACATTTATGTTCACATATGCAACCCACCTGAGCAATGTCAGGTACATTTGGGAGTGCAGTGCACAAGTGAAGGGCTAAAGATAGAAATCTACTGAGTGTATGAGACAACACCAGGCTTCATCTTTCAGAGAGGGTTTTGCCCTTTCTTCTGTCAGAGTATTAAAGATAACGCTGATAAATGTATGATTTAAATCCAGCAGATTTTGTTGGATGGTTTCATATTGAATACAGGTAAAAAATAGAAAGTCCTCTGAACATGGCTCAGCTTTATAACCCATGAATAAAAACGCTCATGAGTTCCCTGTTGGTCTCTGAGAGGCAGCTGCTGTTTACATCTGGAAGTGACTGAGCAGAAAGTGAAATGACTCACAAAGGTCAACCCTCCATCCTCACATTAAGCATGTCGGTGCACGCTGTTGCATCATGCAGTACAGTCACAGACCGGCAGACAGCTCTGGCTCTGCCCACTGAGGGAAACAGTCTCATCTTCTCTGTAATTAACTGGTGATGGGAGTGGCCCGCATCACTAGAGGGAAGATGTGATTGGATCAATTGACACCTCTGGCTTTTGATAGGTGATAATGTCCTATTCTGAGTGGATAATGCAGAGGTAATCTGCCCTGTGGAGATTCCCATCGCTGCCAAGCCCCCACCCATCCCAAAGTCTGTTAACAACAGATAATGAGATTACAGCCTGGGCCATGGCTGATAGAATTAGGTCTATATCAGGTAGGCAGATCATCAGGTTATAGCATGCCCAGGATTCAACTAAAGACACACATTAATGGTGCGTCAACTCACATTGGCAGTGTTTGAAATGCACCCTGAATGGTTATACTGTGTTGATATCATCGACATTATACATTCTGTGAAATCTGGAATATAAAATACACTGGTATATAAGATGAAGTCTGTTTCTGAGTAACTCCAAGTAGGAAAAAGTTTGAACTTTATTCCTGTGTGAATACTTCCAATGGGTGAGGAATGATCAGTTTTTATGTAGATGTGTAGCACTTTATAGCACCATCTGTTATCGCCACCCTGCCAGGTACCCATACGGTAGTTTAAGTCAGCCTACGGTAGCATTGATAGTTGTGAGGTATGACAGACCCACTGTCTCTAAAAAATTCCTCTGTGTACAGATTTTATGAATAAAAAAACAAGGTATACAGACCAGGGCCCGTATGCACATCCAGCAGTTACACAAACGGGAAAAATAGTCTTAACGTACCGTTATGGAACGGCCCATTTGGCCGTAGCGTTAGCCACATGCAAGATTGCAAGTAATTGGCAAATTAACTAATTGCGCCATGAAAGTGAGGCTGGTGCAAAATGTCATATGTCCAAGGAACCTCCTGGAAAATCCCTATCCAAATAAATTCAAATTGTGCATGCCTACTACACATAAACAACAATAAACATGGCGAGTGGTACCAGTGTGACTGAGAGAAGATCAAGAAAAAACACATTTTTAGCGGAAGAAGAAATGAAAATTTGACTAAAAGAATATAGAATGAACAAACGGCTGGGTGTGGTGTTTCTGAGCGCACAGTAAAAGACCTAAAAATTAAAATAAGCAACATGAAAGTGGCTTTGCGCAACAAGCACCTCCACCAACGTGGCACAGGTGGAGAACCACCTGTCCCCCCGTTGATGGATGAGGACTTGTTAACGGAGTTGTTTGGGAAGGATTCATTTCACGGTATTACTGGTAGGTTACTGAAAAATGATATTGTGTCTCTTGAATCTAAATTTGCTGTATATTTCGACATCGTCATACTTTTCCAAAGGATTCGTTCGATCCCTAATTATCCGTTGTCTTTGCATATTTGGTCTTAAATGGTAACGCATAAGCACGATGTCCGCCAAACAGCCTAACAGGTGCGGTAATCCTGCCGTTAGCACCTGTAATGGTGGGGTCTACCGCCATTAAATGTAATGCTTTGTTGGGGCGTTAACCTGGCTCATGCATAATGCTAATAGATTCTTTTTTTACCATTGGTACAAACAGCCTGTTTTCATCGCTAATGGCTGGACGTGCATATGGGCCCAGGCTGTTAACATGGTTCATTCTGTTGTAAATGGCCATTTTAACATTGGCTCTAACAGAGTTTCCTTGGGTTTTTGTATTCAGCCTCAAGGGGGCACTCGCAGAACCACAGTTCTTGCACCTCCACACTGGCTTCATGTTTCCACAGTTTGTCTTTTTTGAACCAAACACTGATTGATTCTCCTGCTAACAGGGATTAAAACTTGGCACCTCTTCAGTTCTTTTCCCCTCATCACTTATGTAGCTCTGTAGCCCGAGGCTGTACATGCACAATGGGATTTTGTCAAACTCTCTCGAGCCTATAAACTCCAAACTCAGGCAGTACAGTTGCAACGTAAGCAATCAAAAGCTCACAACAAACCACACTAGGACTACAGACGCTGTAGAAATTTGTGTGCTGCTGCTGGTTTGCTTCAGCAGATCCTCAAATTAAAGGCAAAAGGCAGCAGCATGTTGTGATTTAGTGCTGCTGAAGTTTCCACAGGCAGCTCCGTGTAGATCTAGTCAGCTCCGAGTGAGAGAATGTCTGCGTCTGGATCTAAATGCTATAATCTTATCTGCCCACCAGAGCAGGAAGCAGAGAGGCACTAAATTCCCTCCCAGTGATTGGCTCTGGCATCTTTGGAAGAGCCTCAGTTACACACACACACACATACGCGCACAGACATACACACACAAACTTATTGGACATCCAGGGCAGAGGAGAAAGAATTTCTCTGGTTCTACTCCTCTGACTTTGTAATTTAGAGAGTAGATATCAAGATAAAAAAAGAAAAAACAAACAGCACTGTATCTCAGGGAGCATCATCTGTCTGAAATGGTTGTTTTTGCTGGATGGCTTGCTGGCTAACTGACTGTGCTGCAAGGTCGGCAAATACTTAAAGCTCCTGTGAAGAACTTTCTGCTTCTGTTAGTTTTGTTCCCCCTCTTTGTGTTTCCTGTTAAAAAAAAATATACATTATTCTGATTTCTTCTAACAGTCAAATGTATTACTCAATGTGAAAATGTTCTTTCTATAACGTGCTGTCACTCTCCTGGTCTGACACCGACCCCCCGCTAACGATATAGGAGATGTCAGTATTCTTGCTGAAGGCCTAGGTCATAAGGAAACATCACTGTTAATCTTAGTCTGTTTCATGACCAGCTAAAAACTCAACACAGGAGTCCTACTAGCTTATGTACAGTATAATGCACCTGGATTGTGTGTCGCATTCAAGCTCTTTCTTACATGCACCTGCTAATTTTAGAAGGCTTGATGTTACAAGTTTTTAATGCTCAAAGGTTGCATCAGTTTTCATTTTACCTGACTGCTACTTTGGGGTGTTGAAAAACGAAGCCCATAGGAAGTACAAAAAATGACAGTTCCTGAAGTGTCCATTTGAGGCTGCCCCCAAAAGCCAAGGAATCCCCAATAGGACTCATTTTAAAGAGGCATTTTTTTATACAGCAGAAAGAATCATGTTTACAGTCTGGCATAAAACATGATTAAGTTCCCAGTAACTAATTTCTCCATCCATGAAAACTATAATGGAGGTGTATTTTTCTATAGCTCCTTGGTTTTGATTATAGATGCGTACGTTTGCATACGTTGCTGACAGTTTGGCTACTGTAGCCTCGACTTCACCTCTTTGCCTGTGGTCTGACTGATCAAAAGTTCGTCTGAGTCAGCATTTATAATATGGGGCTCACCATTGTTGGGCGGGCTTCATGAAGACTCCTCAGACTGCTCAATAGCAAGGGGCGACTACGTCTATTTTCATACTATACTATACAGTCAATACATTTAACACACCAAAGCCTATTTCCAAGTCTAGGAAAGAGCTACTGCATGGGTAAAAACAATCAATAAAGCCTTTAATGGCTGCAGATGAAGCTGTGAGAGGAGGTATGTCCTTATGTGAGGTCACTTGAGTCAAAGTAAGTTTGGTCTGATGACTCGTTTTGTTGGTCTGGAGCACAATACGTGAGTTTTTCAGCACTTTAACTTTACTTCAGGTTACATTCTTGTGGGTGCATTAGATGCTGCTGAGGCTGGGTTTCAATGTGTGGGTATCATGGGAAATAAGGTTTTGATGATCAAGAAGAAAGCATTAAATAATCATAAAAAGTTAACAAGCCCTTGGCACTTTGTATTATTTTTTTAGACTGTCCATCCGGCATCTGATAATGTCAGATAGAGGCAGTGTTAAATCAGTGTAGTACTCAATAGATAACAAACCAACAACAAAGCTGAGGTCAGGAGAGGCTCTTTAGGCGTCCAGAAGGACAAACCAGTGGTGTCCAGAGAGAAAGAGAAAGAGAACGAGGTACCTGCATGATAGATTTGTAAATCTAGTGTTCACATCTGGACAGATGGTTACTATCTTCCTGCCAAAAAGGCTTTTCATCATCCTTCATCCACACAGCTTATCAACGACAGGCATGAGGTGCCAGTTTGGCCTAGCGGTTAAATCCTGCAACCCATGTACAGAGGCTAAAGTTCTTGAAGCGGGCAGCACTAGTTTGATTCCAACCAGTGGCCTTTTGCCCACTCTCCCTCTCCCCAGGCTCCTTCTCTATCCACTGTCCTAACCCATCAATAACGGCATAAAAGCCCCAAATCAAATTATTATTTTTTTTTTAACAATGACACCACCTTCATTAGGGGATTTGACACCAAAACACTGAGTAAGCACACCCATTACTGCCAATAACTGGAGTCTAATTTCTGCACAAGGTTTGCATCAACAGGTGTGTCAAATATTTAGATGCTGCTACGCTAGTGCTGAGAGCTTTTTTTTTTTAGCCTTGACAGGTACAGAGTGAAAATAAAGTGTCTGCTGAAGAAATATGAGTATTTTGGGATAGGAATGTCCTTTAAGTTTCCATGTCGGTGCTTTAAATCTCCTGCGTGTTGTGAGCACTAATGGGCTCCCCACCGCACCCAGGCAGGGATTCAGCATATCAAGTGGTGGTAAAAGTTTCAGTTTATACTTGAGAAGTAAGCAGTGGCTGGAAAAAAAATGAATCTATCCTCAAAACACTGTCAAATTTTAATCACTTCTGAGGGGGTCTTTAACAGCAGATTTTTTCTAATTAGCAAGATATGAAAATGTGTTTTCTTTTTGTATAACACAAGGCCATTTGAGAGGAGTTGTTTTTTGTTTTTTTGTGTTTGCTATACAGTATCTAGCTATATATTGAGGATTTTTTAAATATTTGTACCAACATATGATGATGGTTTCGTTCTCCATTCTTCACTATTTTTGCCATTTTTTACAAACCTGAATTTAATAAAAATCATGTCCTAATATGCTCTATCACTACGTGTGTTTGGTTCCAAGATGCAGATTAAATGTTTCTGAACATATTTTAATGTTTCTGCAGGCGGCTGTACCTCTGCTTTCAGGTATATTGGCAGATATCTCTAAGACAATAATAACAGGATAACTAAGTAGGGATTTATAATTTATAGCAGGTTTGTGCGCCAACAAACTTCACAGCATATACAATATTTAGAGAGGATGAATGTTTTATGAGAGGAGGTGAATATAATGAAATCCTAATGTGAATGTTATGGCTTTCTGTTTTACATTTTACTCTGATACTCAGGGGGAAAATTTAACACTCTCTGCCTCGCTTTGCTTGTTAGCAATTACTCTATCACACTGTATTATCTATTTGTGTGTGCGCGTTTGTATCCGTGTGTGTGTATACATTTGTGTTGTGACTCAAAATAGCCCAGCACTATCGAGGCCACATCTCACAGGGTTCAGTAGGTAAAAGAGAAAAGTCAAGACCAGGACTGACAGCTTCTGTGAAATCAAACGCCTTCAGTTGAGGAGTTGTGAACTGAGCTGTTTTTATCTGTGTCTGTGCTCAGCATCCTTCTGTGTCTGTTGCCTTTGATAACACAGTGCACAACAGGAATAGAGATGTTCAGATACAATTTTTCCTTTCTGATAGGGATTTAGATCTTCAGACTTGAGTATTGGCCAACACTACTTGGATAACAGTGGAATAAAAAAAGACATATAATCATTTTGTGACAGCTCTCTATTTAAACTCATATATATGTGATGTTATTGCTATCATTGTTTCATAGCCTAGCTTAGCACACTGAAGGGAGTCCAACCCTCTACACAGGCTGTGCATCTACAAACAAGATGAGCTAATGTAGCAAAAGCTATTCTAGTAGCACCTACTTATCCACAGAAGAGCAGAGATAAGCTGATTTTTAAGAGGAACTCCACTTTCTTTTGTGTTCTTTACAAGTTTTTACTATCTTCAGTTAACATTTTAAAACATACAGCACATTTGACCAAATAGCCAGGGACTGCTAGTTGCTGTACTTTGCCAATTCATTTCTTATATCCAAAAATAATAATATCTTCTTCTCCATTTCTTCAAGTAGTTGCTACAGGCAGCTATATATTTTTTTTAATGCAAAATTGCTTAATTTTTCGGGAATAGAAATAAGATGATTTTTGGGTGGCTAATAAGTAATGTGTATTGCTCCATCAGCTGGTGTACTTGCTGAAAGTCAATTCCTCATTTTTTAGGTTCTGTTGGAAGTTTCAGGGGTGCACGGTGGAGCAAGAAGGTTCCTGGTTCAAGTCCGTGGCCTTTCATTGTTGAGTTTCCATGTTCTCATCATGCATGCATGGGTTCTTTCCTGTACTCCGGCTTCCCTACACAGTCCAAAAACATGCTTGGTGATTCTAAGTTGCCCGTAAGAGTGTGTGTGTGTGTGTGTGTGTGTGTGTGTGTGTGTGTGTGTGTGTGTGTGTGTGTGTGTGTGTGTGTGTGTTAGTGTGTGTGTGTGTATTTGTGTGTGTGTGTGTGTGTGTGTGTGTGTGTGTGTGTGTGAATGGTTGTTTGTCCCTACATGTTGGCCCTGTGGTAGGCTGGCAACCTGTCCAAGGTGTACTGTGCCCCTTGCCTAATGACAACTTGGATAGGCTCCAGCCCCCCTCAGGGCCCCCAATGGGATAAGTTGAAGAAGATGATGGATGGATGGATGGATGGATGGATGGATGGAGGTTTTCAATACTGATATCAGTACTGGAAAAACACTGCATCATTAAAGCTAAAATCCAGAAAAAGGGGAAATAAAGCGGTCACCTTGAAACACTTAGTATCAGGAAAAATGCGTCTGATGTCCATTTAAATGTTCTGCAGTGCTTCTTAGCTGGAAGATATTGGCCAACCACTGCATGAGGTAAGTGGACTGCAATCAGTACCACAGCATGTTGATAAGTGGCTAGTCAATACTATTGGAACCACAAACATACCACCAAAATTTCTGTGTGAAATCTATAAATAGAGATTACAGTGTATAACCTTTCTGTTTATCCTCTCTGAAACTACCTTTATGTAGCTCATACGAGCTGAAGAGGAGCCTTAAGGAGAGAGAGGTAGCATCTCAAACAAACTTGACATGAGTTGGAGTGAAAGTGACGCAGTGAGGTCATCCTGCACCCTGCGGCGTCACCTGTTCCCACCTGACACACAAACCGGTGCAAGCTCTGAAACCAGCTGCTGAGTCAGCAGGTTAGGGGGGAGGGGTTGGAGGGAGGGAGTGAGGGGCGGGTGAGGTGACAGAGCAAGTGATGAGGCCAAATGAAGAGAAGGGAAGCTAATGTGAAGTGTGTTAGGTGAAAAAGGACATCAAGGAGGGAGCTGGAATGAGAGAAAGGGGGGAGAGGGGAGAGGTGGAGGGGAGCAGCCCAATGAAGGAAGGGAAGTTAATGTTGAGTGAGTTGGACATGGAAGGGTGACCAAGGCTGGGAGAGCAGGACAAAAGAAAAGAGTGTGGAAGAACAGAAGATGATTTAATTCAGGAAGTGTTAAAAGGAGAATCACATGAGCCCCTTGAGCCCTTACCTTGCTGTGTTAGCAAGTGTCACACATTGGTATCAGTAGGAAGAACAACGCAAGGGTGTCATGTAATTGAAACCTACGGTCACACCTTTGATAATTTCCTTCTGATATGTCCGCCTAAGTTTAGCTCAGCGGTGCTGTCATCCCTGACTTGAGACTCCTATAGGCAGAAATGAATTCTATGTAGACTGTGAACCAATCCTAGCTTACTATGCCTTTAAAGATACATTAAAGTGGGAATCCATCATTTTGAGTATTTACTGAAGAAGAGGAATAAGATATTTTCTAGAAATAAAAAGCTGTCTGTGGCAAAACATGTTAGAGACCGGCGGCAGGAGCTACTGGACCCCAACCATCTTTGAAAAGTGGAGCAGCATCCTGTCCTGCAATAAAGGTAACGGCAGTAGAGCCGTTGAGTGCATCTCTAAGCTGCCGACTGCTACAGAGGTACTAAAAGAGTAAGTGGTTGTAAAAATAGTTACAATGTTAAGAGTTGTTGATATAAGAATATGAAGTTCAAAGAACAGCACTGTCTTCAGCACATGTTGCAGATCAGACAAAGGGTTGTACTACAACTGGTTGGCAATGTGTGAAAAATCAAACATTCTTATAAAAAGGTATTATAGGGCTGGGCGATATGGCCAGGAGATAAGATTTTTTTACACCACACTCGATTTATGATTTCAATCGAATTTTCTCTTCATTCTTCAAAAATAACAGGAATGACCAAACAAGTTTTGAGCACATGGCCAATAGCTTACTTTTGTGGTCATTACGGCATGTTCGGACGCAGACACTTCTCAAAGCCAAACTGTCTTTGATAAAATGCACCGTCAAACTTATGTAAAGCTGGATGGTTCGACTGGACCGCAAGTCTGTTGTAGTGGAATAAAACAAACCACCCCACCAGCTCTGTAACATACATATATATATATATATATATATATATATATATATATATACACACATATACAGTGGGGCAAAAAAGTAACTCAACCATGGCCAAGACCAAAGAGCTGTCGAAGGACACCAGGAAGAAAATTGTGAACATGCACCAGGCTGGGAAGAGTGAATCTACAATATATAGGCAAGCAGGTTGGTGTGAATAAATCAACTGTGGGAGCAATTGTAAGAAAAGGGAAGACATACAAGACCATTGATAATCTTCCTCGATCTTGGGCCCCACGCAAGATCTCATCCCGTGGGGTCAAAATGATCATGAGAACGGTGAGCAAAAATCCCAGAACTACAAGGAGGGACCTGATGAATGACCTGCAGAGAGCTGGGACCAAAGTAACAAAGGCTACCATCAGTAACACACTACGCCGAGAGGGACTCAAATCCTGCAGCGCCAGGCGTGTCCCCATGCTTAAGCCAGTACATGTCCAGGCCTGTCTGAAGTTTGCCAGAGAGCATATGGATGATCCAGAAGAGGATTGGGAGAATATTATGTGGTCAGATGAAACCAAAATAGAACTTTTTGGTAAAAACTCAACTCGTCGTGTTTGGAGGAAGAAGAATGCTGAGTTGCATCCCAGGAACACCATACCTACTGTGAAGCATGGGGGTGGAAACCTCATGCTTTGGGGCTGTTTTTCTGCAAAGGGGACAGGACGACTGATCCGTGTTAAGGGAAGAATGAACGGGGCCATGTATCGTGAGATTTTAAGCCAAAACCTTCTTCCATCAGTGAGAGCATTGAAGATGGAACGTGGCTGGGTCTTCCAGCATGACAATGATCCCAAACACACCGCTCAGGCAACGAAGCAGTGGCTCCGTAAAAAGCATTTCAAGGTCCTGGAGTGGCCTAGCCAGTCTCCAGACCTCAACCCCATAGAAAATTTGTGGAGGGAGTTGAAAGTCTGTGTTGCTCAGCGACAGCCCCAAAACATCACTGCTCTAGAGGAGATCTGCATGGAGGAATGGGCCAAAATACCATCCTGGTGAAGACTTACAGGAAACATTTGACCTCTGTCATTGCCAACAAAGGTTATGTTACAAAGTATTGAGTTGAATTTTTTTTATTGACCAAATACTTATTTTCCACCATAATTTACAAATAAATTCTTTAAAAATCCTACAATGTGATTTCATGTTTTTTTTTTTTCTCATTTTGTCTGTCATAGTTGAAGTGTACCTCTGATGAAAATTACAGACCTCTCTCATATTTCTAAGTGGGAGAACTTGCAAAATCAGTGGCTGACTAAATACTTTTATGCCCCACTGTATATATATATATATATATAACTTAACATATATGAAAAATTGTGTTGGGTCTGTTATTAATTGGGAAGGATTATTATAAATAACCAGCCCCCCTCACTGCTCTAAAGTCCGTAACTTGTAGAGTCTTACTGTGCTGCTGGACACAGAATCACAACTGATCTCGTCTGAACCCTTTAATTAATCAATTAATCTCAATCCTAGGTTAAAATACTGTTAGACACAATATTTTTGCTGATCAGTAATAGTTTTCCTCCTTTTCATAAACAAAGCAGTTGGAAATTGATTCCGCTAGCATTAGCTGCAATGGCCTTTGAACAAACTCTGCAGCGGACTGTGGTTTGTTGGAGGTCTGATGCTGCAAAACCAAACCAGCTGACGGGACTGCTTTTTTTTTAGGAACAAACTCTTCAGCTATGTTGTTGTTTGTGTCTCTGTAGAAAGTAAACCAGGGGGGAGGATGTGAGCTACTGACTCCAATGGAAGCAGTGGAGGAAGTTTTAAAAATCATCCTAAAACACAATTACAATTTATCTATAAAACTGATTTATCACCAAGCCCTAATTCATTTTCTTAAGGAAGTAGCTAAGGGATAATGGTTTACTTAAATCCAGCTATAAAATTCACAAGAGTGGCTGCCTGCCACTTCTCCAGAAGTGTTTCCCATATGTGTCTCATAACCATGTCAATTGTTTGGGGCAAAAGTCAATTTCCTCAGCTGTGTCTTTTGAAGCCTAGTTCGCATTCACAACAACACTCTAGTTATTGACCACCTCTTTTAGCCATCACTGAAGGTCAGGAACTCAGAGAGACACCTCTTCAGGTCATGCAAATGAAACGCTGGCCTTGATTTGACCAGAGGAGACATTTAAACTAAAGTTAATGAGCAACTTTGGTGTTATATGAAATCTGGATAGCCACCAGCTTACTTAGCCCTGAATGTGCTTTAAACACGTCAGGGGAAGAGTGATGGATGCTGGATCTGCAATCTGACAGTGTTAGCCAGCAGTGGTTTTAAGGACAAAGGACCACAGCGACATTTGAAAGCAAAGATGCAGGACAAGAAATGTGCTCATGTTTGTACATAAGACAAACCAGACGTCATCAGGAGAGCTGTGGGTGGTTGTTCAGAGTCTCTCTCTGTGATGTGTCAGGCTAATGTTGGATAATGTTGGATGTTAGCCATTGTGTCAATCTCCTAATTATAGGTGGCGCTGCTGCTGTATGCAAATAAGGTTTAAATTTAGGGATTGGATTGACTATGTGGAGTAGCTTCAAACATCTATGTAGATAGAAAAACAGGGGTAGTCTGAGGAATAGATTGAGAAATACTTGGTGTCATCATTAACCCAAAAACGTCAACACCATAATTTTTCCCCTTTGGTGACATGTTTTGTGATTTACAGGGTAGATTTGTACGCTGGTGATTCCCATTTCCATGTTTCTTTTGGGACCACAAACACCCTGGGAGGAATTGTCACCTTTTAAGACTGATCTTAGGGGAGATCAATCAATCTTTCTGAATGACTTTTTAGCAAATCAATGTTATTTGGCTTGGGGCATAATAGGTTAAGAGCCATGTCACAGTAAGGGTTAGCTTCTTGTTAGGGTGTTGGTTCACATGCCCTCAAGAGAATATGTATTGCGATTCAAGATCAATACAGACTAAAAGAGTGTCAATTGTGTGTGTGCTTCACAAACAAGACTCCAGATAAATGATCAAATTCCTCCATTAATCTGAACTGCTGATCATGAAGCATTAGCCTGAATACAATCACAACAGGACAAAAACAAGCTGGTAACAGGTGATGTTCTGCAGAGCCCCATGAATAGCACATCTCCACACCACAGATTGTTTGGAGCTCCTATGACTGTGCGCTAACTAGAGATGATGCCGCCTCGTGGGTCTGATAAAATATTCACTTTGCTATCTTGAGGGGAAATAGGCTTGAATGGGAAATAAACAAAAGTGTTGCAATAACCAGGGACTACTGCAGAAGGAGTTCCTCATTGTCTCTGTAAGTGTTTTCTGAGACTGAAACAGAAGCAGCAGTAACGAGCCAGCCCGGGTTCTCAGAGGAGGCCCTGTTTATTTGATGAGGGATCGGGAACCCATCGTAAATTAAATGACATTGTGTCCTTTGATTGCTTTTATGTAAAAATGTCCTGCAGGACTGTCAATGCGGCTGCAACAACCCAGTAATTCAGGAACAAAACTCTGTTTCGCTGAAAAAATAATGTTACTGAACATAAAAATCAGGGCAATCTTTTAGAGCACCTTCCACTCTGCTTTCATCAGACAGACTTTCATCTCTCGTAAACACTACAATTAATTGTATTAAATTGGTTGTCCTTGTATGCAAATTTGCATATGTGCACTAGTCTGCTAAATTTGGTCCATTCTAACCAAAGTCCACTTGATTATCTGAACATGAACACACAATCTGCACTCATGTGCATGTGAGTATGATTGTAAATTGCCTGCACATGGGTATAAGCATGCATTTTTATTCATGCATGGACAACTGTTGTCTTATTGGGGCATGGACTCTATGCTTTTGGTATCCTGGGCATAAAAAGTGACTCTCTGTCACTAATTATAAAAAAAAAATGCCCGTTCATTAGCCACTGGGTAAACAAGAGGTGGGAGGGAGAGGGACTTTTGAACATGCCTGACCTTGTTTTAAGAGGCAAATCAAAGAGGGAAAAATGAAGGTACATTCCTTGTACTGGTCATATATTTGAAAACATGGGTTATATTTCTGGAAAGATTCAGAGGATTTTAGATATCCTGCACAAGACTTGCAGGCAGAGATCAAATCAAGGACTGTTTGTTGATGTTGTTGTTTGTGTGCGGTCTCTACCTCTTTAATTCCCTGTTGGAAACCTGGTTGTTGTTCTTTAAAGAAAGAGTTTAGAAAAGAGTCATTACATCCAAAACTTAACTTAACCCTCCTCTCTTTCACTGTCATGATCAAAGAGGGGTGCCAGGGTTATCACCTGTTTACTTCTCCTGCTCAGTTTTTAAAGCTCTGACAGAGAGCGTATTATGTGTAGATAATGTGTATAATGTTGGTAGGACTCCCTTGCAGAGTATCTGTATATGTTTTCCCCTCCCCTGCTGTAGTGATGGGAAGTCTGGCTCTTTTCAGAGAGCCGGCTCTTTTGACTCGGCTCACTGGGGAAGAGACGGCTCTTTCGACTCCTGAACGGCTCTTAATTTAGGATCTTTTGTAGCCGTATATTTAACCTTAACTTTGCAAAATTTAATGGTCTGTGTGTTGAAAATACTTTTACGTACAATGTTTTTATGAGAAGCCTCATAATTGCCCAGAACAAAAAACAGGCAAACCGAACCAGAACCAAACTCAAGCAAACAGAACCAGAACCAAACTCAAGCAAACAGAACCAGAACCAAACTCAAGCAAACAGAACCAGAACCAACTCAAGCAAACAGAACCAGAACCAACTCAAGCAAATAGAACCAGAACCAAACTGGAGCAAACATTATTAATGTCCTCAGTGCAGGTTGGCATTGAGAAAAATCAGAGGCCTCAGCTTGGATGGGCTGATCCGATTTCTCCTCTCAGTGAGTATTTGCCATAGACTGTAAATAAAAATGGACAGCGTTGCTCCGCCTCTTCCCGTTGCACGGTTCTGAAGCCAAAAAATCCTGCTCCTGGGTCCAGCCATTGTGTAGCCAGAGCCTGCAAAGCCACTGTAATAAGCTCCGCCCTGCAGCATAGCGTCACAAGACACAGTGTGTCCTTTGAAGTTTCCCTTTACGGCAGCTATGAATCAAAGGAAAACTGGAAGTTAAACCCTGTTTTCAAACTCTAATAACTAACGAAAAAGAAACTTTTCAGGAAAAAGAGGCCTTGAACACAAAACAATAAAATACTAACTGATTCAACTGATGAAAAACTGATTTTTTTACCTATACTACAGCCAGTCACCAGGG
This sequence comes from Notolabrus celidotus, assembly GCF_009762535.1. Lineage (NCBI taxonomy): Eukaryota > Metazoa > Chordata > Actinopteri > Labriformes > Labridae > Notolabrus > Notolabrus celidotus. Next base: position 16,265,415 of record NC_048272.1, on the reverse strand, counting down.
GGCAAACACACTGCTGAAAGCCTCACCACCAGGGGAGCATCCTGCTCCCTTGGTATTTGCCCTGTCTTCGAGAAGAGTCTCTCGGAAGGAACAGATGAAGCCACGATACACAGCCTCCCCTCCATCACCTGTATCCTATATCCTCACATGTGATTGGCCGCATGGCCGCCATGCTGACCAATCAAAACAAATTTCTGCTCTGAGCAAAGCTGGGAATGAACACTGAGAGCTAAGCAGCCACAGGAAAAAACTGGGAGCCGGCTCTCTCTGGATGCGAGACGGCTCTTCTGATTCACTATAAAGCATCAGCTCTCAGAGCCGCAGCTTTTAACCATGACACATCACTACCCTGCTGAGAGTCCCCTAAATATGGATGGTGTTTGCCCACGGGAAAAGAGAAGGTTCCCGTCAAAAGTCATGACAAACCTGCATTCTCGCACTTTACAGATGAGGTCAAGAGATAGGGAGAGGGTGTGCATGTGCATGTGCGTGCGTACGTGTGTACGTGATTGGGGTGAAATATGTCACACAATTACAAAGAAACAATTAGTATCTGACTCCTTTTAGCCTCCACTTAGACTGCCAGGTCAAATTGACCCACGAACAGTATCTATGCAATATAAACATGCAGGGGGGGTTGCAAATATGTGAAAGAAACCATTTTTATTTCTTATTTTGATTACTCTAGTTAAAGCAAGTAGTAAAAAGTTTCATACCCAAGAAAACACTTTTAACATTTTTTTTTTTAATTTTTATACTTTGAAAAGGGTCAATCTGACCCTGAACATAACAGGAGGGTTAAAACAACTTTAGAACATATCTCCATTTTTAGGAGACAAAACAGCAACAGACACTAGTGCCCTGATAAAAACCCAGAACCAGCTCGTCTCTGCTTTTGTTAAGTGATGCATGATCACTACTTTAGATTATCTGAACATCCAAACTTGTGTGTGTATCATACTGCAGACCAAACTGAAATGCTATGTTTTCTTATCATATCAAAACCTACACACAGGGACTTGACAACTCCCATTTTTAATTGGGGACTCACTAATACAAACTTAAAAATGACTTTGAGCGTTTCAGTGTTTTGATTGATTGCCAGGCATCAGTCACTTTGAATTAATGCCAAACTTGAAAATATGATTTCTTCAAATCCATCCATCCATCCATCTTCTTCCACTTATCCGGTCCGGGTCACGGGGGCAGCAGAGACATAGTCTCGCCAGCGTGTCCTGGGCCTTCCCCGTGGCCTCCTCCCATTCGGACATGCCCGAAACACCTCCCCAGAGAGACGTCCGGGAGGCATCCTAACCAGATGCCCGAACCACCTCATCTGGCTCCTCTCGATCCGGAGGAGCAGCGGCTCTACTTTGAGCCTCTCCTGGATGTCTGAGCTCCTGACCCTATCTCTAAGGCTGAGCCCAGCCACCCTGCGGAGAAAGCTCATTTTGGCCGCCTGTATTTTCGCGATCTTGTTCTTTCGGTCACTACCCACAGCTCGTGATCATAGGTGAGAGTCGGAACGTAGATTGACCGGTAAATTGAGAGCTTTGCCTTCTGGCTCAGCTCTCTCTTCACCACGACAGACCGGTACAGCGCCCGCATCACTGCAGACGCCGCCCCGATCCGTCTGTCAATCTCCCGCTCCCTTTTCCCCTCACTCGTGAACAAGACCCCGAGATACTTAAACTCCTCCGCCTGGGGCAAAGACTCCCCTCCGACCCGGAGAGGGCAAGCCACCCTTTTCTGACTGAGCACCATGGCCTCAGACTTGGAGGTGCTGATCCCCATCCCTGCTGCTTCACACTCAGCTGCAAACCGTCCCAGTGCGAGCTGGAGGTCACCGTTTGATGAAGCCAATAGGACGACATCATCTGCAAAGAGCAGAGACGGAATCCCAAGGCCACCGAACCGGAAACCCTCCGCCATTTGGCTGCGCCTAGAAATTCTGTCCATAAAAGTTATGAACAGAACTGGTGACAAAGGGCAGCCCTGGCGGAGTCCAACCCCCACCGGGAACAAATTCGACTTACTGCCGGCAATGCAAACCAGACTCTGGCTCCGACAATAGAGACTGAATGGCCCGTTGCTTCTTCAAATCAAGATATAATAAGTCCATGAAAAAATAAATGAGGAGTATTTGAAACTTCTGAATGACTTGGAGATATCTTGTCAGTAATGAGCTGCAATTCTTGCTCCATTAAATTGGTCCACCACGTATACTGGTTTATAGATATGACCATTCCACATTGCGTTGCGTTGCGTTGCGTTGCGATGCGGTGTGGTGTGGTGTGGTGCATTGTGGTGCGATATGATACAACACAATTGGGCACGATAGGATACTATTTGATATGATGAAATACGATATGCTTATTGTTCCCTTTTGGAAATCTGTCTTGGAGTTAAGTGCTGCACATGCTCAACTGCCATCAACTTTACTTGTAAAAAACCAACATGCAAACAAAGAAACACAATCAAAGGAGACCATGAACAACATACTGCACATTATCCATACTGTACTTAAATGGGTAAAAAAGATAAGAAAACATGACGATCATGTAGGGTAACCCGCACAGCCTCAAGAAACATTATCTAAAAGTTAAACTTACAGTATTACAGTTGGTTGAAAAGCCACTGGTACACCAAAAGGTGGATTTCAGACTCTGTGGTTGGACGTCTATGTCAGATTTGATCACTGATGCACACTTTAGCAAATAAAAGACTTAATATATCAAAAGTGGGTACTTCAAAACCTTGTGTTAACATCAGGATTTCACTGTAAACAATGAGACTTTGTGCTTTGTTGCTGGGATGGGAACTTAGTCGGATATGTCAGCCATGCTGTTACACCCGCTCAGCAGGCGATGACTGAGCTCTGAAGAGATGCGTAGTGAGTACTCCCAGAGGACTGTGAACACTAATATGAATGATTGAAAGACATAAGAAAAGAGGGCAGGAGTGAAGAGCGGAAGGGTTAGCAGAGTGGTAAAGAAACAGGAGTGGGGATAAAAGGAGAGATGGAGGAGAGTAAAGACAGGACGGGGGCTTAGAGGTACCAAGAGTATAGGGGAAAGGGTAGGGGGAAAAAAGGGATGTAATCCATGATCCAGATGGAGGGAGGCTTGGTGTTGAGAGCAGCAGGGGATTGGGGCTCTCAGTTAATGTGACGGGCATGCTGGGTAAAAATAGCCCGGGGAAGCAGGGCAGGAGTCCTCTATGATGAATAATACACACAGGAGGAGGAGGAGGAAGAGGAGAAAGCAATGCCTCTCTAAGATAATAATAATTAATTACAGGAATTCTGCTTTCTCATTATCTGTGCCTTAATGAAAATGATAAATGCTGTCGAGCTGTTATTTCACACTTGTTTATATCTAAAAAAAAGAAGTCAATATTAGAAGGCTGAGCATATGTCACAACATGCCGTAACTCACCTGAGACCACAGAACACAGAGCATTACAAAACCATGCGGGTCTTATGGAAGTGAGAGCAGAAATGTGAGGCTTTTATCCCCACTATATCCACAGAGACATGGAGGTTATGCAGTAAGCTCTTTCTTTCTATCAAATATTCACACTGGGGAGAATTGCATTGTATAACACAGATCCCCACAGATCTGTCTAAGACACTTTGTGCCATGCATCAATACAGGTACAATTTGTTCTATAAAATCAACAAGCTGCAACTCCAAAAATGTACCGTGTGCCAATAAAAGGCCTTTGTTACCTCCATATGTTTTACAAGACAAGATAGAGCTGTTATGAGCCAACACCAGTATTAAAAAGCACACATCACTGGCTATTTGCAAGTCTATGTAAGCACTAACCTGATGCATCTTTTATTATTTCCAAAGAAATCACCTCTTTTTTCCAGAAATCTGTTCTTCCCTTCACTCCGAAACACTGCCACAGTGGAAGTATTACGGCATCCAATGGTGAAAGTTGCTCCAAAGCAGCAAAAAATAACTGATCTACTTTCATTTAACACAATCAGAACTAGAGCTGGGCAATATTCAAATTTGTGTAATCATGCTAACATTTTTCACATTAGTAGATATCGATAATTATCACGATAAATATCAAATCATTATTTCATAAAAAATTAAAATTTAAAGGCAGATTTTTGCTCCTGAGTGAAATTTGAAGAAACCAGATGGTTTGTTGGCTTATGTCTGGGATTTAGTTCTCTGATCTCTACGTCTCTGAGTCTACGTTGCTAAAAGGAAGCAAGTGTTTTGTGTAAGATGAAATCTTTGCGTTTGTAGATTATTTTTTCTCAGGTTGAGATCAATTGCATTATTTGATTTAATTTTACAACAAAGATATATCAAATTGTATACTCTGTATCAGTTTAGTAGAGTGATATTGTTTCCCACAGTGCAGTGAATGCATCACAGTTATTCAGTTGTGTTCAGTTTTACTACGGTTGCGGGTACATACAGCCAGAGTCAGCACAGTGTTAGACAAATGACTCTGCTTTGAGCGGGTAGGTTTCGCGTTTGCTTCCGTGTCGCTGTCGCTCATTGCAGCTGTGTTAACATTCCCCTCCAAACGTCTTTAAGCCTTCTTCTGTCTAATGTTGGGTGGTAACCACATTCTATGGTGGCAACTAGTGTTTAAGGCTCATTAGCTTAGGTGTGGGGTGTAATTACAGGTATAAATATATCGAATTTCTATCAAACACTTGTTTATTTATATTGAGAAAAATTATACCACGATAATTATTGTTATCGAATTATCAACCAGCCCTAATCAGAACCACATAACCACATAATATAGGCTAGTCAGAGCAGTGTTACATTCAGTTACTGTTGATCTCAACACTTCAGTGGGCCCAGGTTATCAGACCGGACAGTCAGCTGAGCTGTCACTCACATTTATTCAGCTTGTTTGTAGGCATTTTTAATATTTTGGTAAGGATTCTTTTAGAATAAATTTTCCCTGGTTACCACATGAAAACAATCTACTGCTACTGGGTGTAACATTGGTATTAGCTACACTAAGAGCAGCTCAATGTTAGTGCTGTTAGTCAATTGGAGGGCTTATCAAAACAGGCTGCCTGCTGAGCTGCCACTAAAGTTAGCTTGTTTGTATTTACTTTGTTGTATTTCAGAGCAGGATTGTATCATCTGTATCATCCCAGATTTTTGTTAAGGGAAGTCAAATTATCCAATGAGGTCTCCTCTTCTAAACATACTGGGAATTTAAACCTGCAAAAACAATGAACAAAGATGCCCGACCTCAAAAAAAAGAAGTGTTCCTCAAATGCTCTACAGCAGACTTATGGAAAGAGATTTTTTGGCAGATCTTATTAATAAGAAATGTTAGTTATTCCAAGATTTATTCCAATATTTATTATAATCGTCATCATCATTTATGTTCTTCCTACAATATTACTGTCTGTCTAGCCAATAAAGTTCTCTGGCATACAGAACCCAAAGTCTCCCTCTTATAGAACTGGTACTTGGTATCTTCCAAGACCAAAACTTGGGTATCAGTGTTGGTATCAAAACTGAAACACAAGAAAATAAAAATTGACAGAGCATTAGTGTTGTGGTAAGCTAGACAACCCTCAACAAAAACACAATTTCTTCAACAAATAACAGAGAAGAGTCAATTTAACACTGAGCTATATTTGATGTGGAGCTCCTTGGTTTTTTTTTATCCCTTCCTCCATCAAACTCAGGCCCGGGGTCAAACTTCCCGCGGTAGATGAGTGTCTCGTCACACTCCACTCACTTTATTGCACGGTAGGAAACATCACTCTGGGAAAAAAAAAATTGGAAACCTAATCCATGTCAAATTCAACAATAACAGTGTGTTTCAGCCACAGCTCCTGATTGAATGCTAGCAGCAGCAGCACCAGCAGTGTCGGCGGTGTATTGTTTGAGCTTTACTGCTGGAAAATTGATTGCCACAAGCATTATGTTGCTGAATGAGTTTGTTTACCCTGCTCAGTTTACAAAAATGATGGGGGAGATGTTGCAGCCACTCAGTTCTAAACTAATCACCCTGTCACTCGACAACACAACAAAACAATGTAGAATTTGTCTCTGTGAAAAGGTGGAGTAGTCATGCTGGCCGTTTTTTGACTGACAATCTCACAGACTGACCATAATGCATTGCTAATTGTAAATTCTGCACTGCAGGGTGAAAAGCTTAAACAACTGTGATGTGTGTATAGATTTCACTGAAAATGTTGCAGAGTAAAAAGTTATGCAATCATAGAACTCATCTAATTGAAAGCAGAAAAATAAATGTGAGGGTCTTATTGTCAGGCTGGGCAATTTGGGATTGTGGTTAGTCAGATGGCTGTCTAACATGAGTCGGGTTCTGTTCGAGGTTTCTGCGTTAAAAGGAAGTTTTTCCTTGCAACTGAAACTAGCTTAATACTGCGAGGTGCAATGCACATGGTGCATGAGACTGAGTCTTATCCTGTCTTGATGTTGGGTCTCTGTTAATAATTTAAAATAGATTACTGTCTAGACCTGCTATGTTTGTAAAGCATCTTAAGATAATATTTTTTTGTGATTTGGTGCTATACAAAAAAGATTGATTGATTCATTGAGGTAAATGTCTTAAAACTTATAAAACTCAAAGTCTCTCATCCAACTTCTCAGCATGTCCAAGGGGGCCTGTGAGCTGAGCTGAAGCTAACATTAGCCAGGGAGCTATGCGGATTCCTTGGTTGTGCATTATTCACAAGGCTTCAAACAGAAGCCAAATGTCAGAGATCGCAGACTTGGTAACTGATATGAATCTAAACACTGAATTTCATGTTTAATAAAAAGGGAGGGGCTGCGAGCTGAGCTGCCGTAACATTAATTTCTAGGAGCTTAGCTTGCTCTTTTTTATTTAGAGTTCTCCTCTTTCTAGAACAGTGACAAATGAGAACAGTCAAATGAAGCCATTTCAGTTTAAATGAGCATCCTCCAAAGTTTCTATGGCAAACGAAGGATGTCCACTGAGGAGGCCGCTAGCCAAGCTGCTACTAGCATCCAAATTTGACTTCATTTGATCATGTTTTGACTAGATCTCTGGCCCCTCACTTCTTAGAACCACGCCCACTTAGTCTATATTTGGACATATTATGCTTTCAAATAGTAAATTGGACATGTACTTGGAATATTCTTGGATTCTGTATATGGTAGGGATGGGCATTTCAAGCCAAAATACTATTCGATTAATCACTGCCATCTATTCGGCAATTATTCAAAAATGTTCTTCTTCTTTTGCTATTTAATGCAATTAGCATTCTTCTTCTTCTGTTACTTAATGCAGTTAGCAAACAGCTTTAAGACGCTCTATAGCCACCGTCTGGCGTGAATACTGTATTACAACCAGGCACTGGTAAAAACTATGAGAAATTGTATTTTTAAAATTAGAAAATATTCACATCAACTCTTCAATTTTTACGAAGTGAACGGATATTCGAATATTCGAAAATCTTGTCTCATCCCTAGTACATGGGGTACATGACCTGACCAGTCGGCAATACTGGCATCCCATTGTTATTGTTGTTTTTGTTGCTGTTAATGTAATTACTATCTTCTTCTTATTTTTTAATTATTGTATCTCATATCTATCACTTGATTATCCTTGTCTTTTACTTTGAGATGTTTCAACATAATTTCCCTACAATGGGGGGAGTCTTATCTCTTATCTTATTCTCATTCATCACTCAACCCTATCTCTTGTTGCTCCTGATGTTTAGAGTGAGTGTCTTGACTGAGTTTAGGAAACACTTGTTTAGGCGTCAATTCTGGATCATCATGTTCTTCTTTCTTTATTCCTTATTTTTTCTGGTGCATTTGAGTGGCGTGACTTCAAAGACTTGGATAAAATCTCTCCGGCATTTCATACAGTAAGTCTACCAGCAGGTATGCGTGTATGTGGTTTGCTCTTCCCAGTATACACACGTGAGTATGCTTGGAAGGGGGAAGGGAGAAGTGTGTGCAGAAGGATGTGAAAGTGGTACAGATCTACAACCAGCGTCTAAAAATGGACTCAGAGTGCTTCCCATCCTCCTTTTCTGCTGGAAGGAAAACCGACATTCAAATATTTAAATGACAATGGTGGTGTGACATTGAACCCTTTTAGCAGATTTATCAGCTCAAGTAGAAAGAATGAAGGAAGCCACAGTGAAAAGTTGAAACCGCTCACGAAGGGGGAAAGAGGGAAAGGGATAGGCGTGTTTGCTTTGAAATTTAAAATGCTATTTATTTGAAGTTGTGTTTAGTGGAGCATGCCCTCCACAGAAAAACATCATTACACAAATATGTGAAGCTTGTTTATCAAATTGCAAGAGGCTACGAGACGAGGCTTTGCAGCTGCTTTGTGGGCAGAGGGCACAGCGGGAAGTGTGTGGCTTTATACTTCTATTCAAAATAAGTGTTTGAGTTTAATTCTGACTAAACCAAACCTACTCTGCAAAACCCGAACCATCAAATCTCTGTTTGGGATTTGATCTTTCAGTGTACTTTGTGCTGACTCAGGGAGGCACTCTGGGGAGGGAACAGATGTTTGACGCCACAAAGTAGGGATTGACTTTTAATGGAAAGTCATTTTCTGTTTTGAGTTTAGCCACAAACAATTATTAAAACAAGATACATTAGATAAAATGATTGTAGGGCCCTACTTCATTTTGCATTGTTGCTCTAGTTTTGTCTTGTGTTATAAAACCAGCACACCCTGTGAACTTCTGACCCTCCCAAAGAGCTAAACTCTGATGCGTGCACGTGGGTTTAAGAAGACTGCAGACAAACTCTTCTTCATGGCACATTTCTGCAGATTAATCGTTCATGTTGTCCAGATTGCTCAGTTTCATCCACGCGTGAGGCCTTGTGGATCTGTTTTGCAGGGTTGATACCAAGCGACAAGAAAGCAGAAGCACCGGAAACCACACAAACACCAATTCAAAAAAGACAATCTTTACAGGAAAAATAAACATATTTACAGCCTGGCTCAAAATATGGTTTAGGTCTGAATAGCTCATTTCTCGATCGGCAAACACCGTACATGGATTTTTTTTTTTTCATAACTCGTTACTTTTGAAGAAATCAAACTTACTAGTTTAGTCTAAACAAGGACATGGCTGACTCTATTGACAGGCGGGCACCCTGAACCCGTTCACCAAAAGGCTAAAGGCCCGCCTCTTTACCTCACACCAGCTCGGACAAAGTTAGGTTCACTTTAGCATTTCAATATGGCATCCACCAAAGATTGGCTTCAGCAGAGTGCTTCAGAAACAGATGGGTGACGTCACGGTTACTTCGTTCATTAAGTATACAGTCTATGGTTGATACCAAGCAGAAACCTCCGGCCATGAGAATAGAAGCCAATGCGGAAGTGTTATAAACTGCATTTTCTCAAGTGTCCGCTTGAGGCTGGCTCCGAGAGTACCGGAAACCACATGCACAAAAATTCAAAAAAGACGATCTCTACAGCAAAAATAAACATTACAAATTACGGTACAAAAGACGAGTGTAATCTGCATAGCTCATTTCTTGATCGGCACATTCAGGGTCACGGGGGGGTGAATTTTTTTCAGAACGTGGCAACTTTGAAGACACTGAGAGTACGAGTTTTCCATTACAAGAGGCACAGCTGACTTGATTGACAGGCGGGAACACTGTAGCTGTTGGCTAGGAGGCTCAAAGCCCACCTCTTTACCTCGACAGAATTTAGGTTGACTTCAGCATTTCCAATATGGCTCCCATATTGGCCCCAGGAAAAGTTGTGAGCATCAACAAATAAATCTGTGATAGTGTATATTAAGGATCCATCCATCCATTATCTATGCTGCTCTTCCCATTCAGGGTCACGGGGGGATGAAACCTTTCCCAGCAGTCAGTGGACGAGAGTATTAACGCTCCTACAGAACCAAACAACTGAAAACACATTACACTGCAAAGTGGACTGAATGCAGCTCTGCATCCAAAGTGAAAACATCAAATGACATCATGTCGTGATGGTTTGCTCAACCATCTGTTTATTGTGCAAGAAAACACCAGATACACACACTGAATACACTAATCAAACACAGGACACGTTACATGCAAACACAACAGAAAGGGATGAACTCTTTTCTTTCTTCCTAAATTTGAGTGCTGCAGTGGTTAAAACATGCACTGTTCAAAGCTGCAAAGGCTTCCCAGAGGTTATTTTCTTTTGTTGCAAAATCAATGTTCATGCTTCACTGTACATTGTCTAGTCTAAGAATGCCTTCTGTGGTAAAAAGCAGTCATATTCTGCCAAACTGAACACAGAAAAAGAGACACTGCACATCTGAAAGCTGACAGATACAGTATGTGTCCACATTTCACACACAACCTTATGACAGAAAAACCATGTTTATTATCTAACATCTAACGAATTTCACCCTTTTATTTTCATTAATTTAAAGGTCTGATCTGATCACGGCTTTAGAAAAAACGTCCAGATTAGATATAAAAAACACTAATTTTCACAAAGCTAACACCACCTCAACTAACAAAACACATGTTTACATCTGCCAATCCGACATTGTGCACAGCAGCACAAACATCTGTCAGGGCGAAAAGAGAACCGTCGCTTAATCTGGCGCTGGATGAGAGGAGATTTTGACGGCCGGTGTCTCCGCGTGCCAGCCGCCGCGTCCCCAAATGAGGGGATTGCCAACGCGGTGTGCTGTGAGCGGAGGAATGTAGCTGATTGTAGCGCCCATATTAGCTGACCCCAGATGTGTACTGAACATCAAATCCTCTGCAGTAATTCCTTTCGCTGCTCCAAATTCCTATCTAGGGCTGCCGGTCGCCATGGCAACAGCACTCCTGCCCGATACAGCGAAGCAGTCGGTCTGCCTGCTTCTCCGTTTCCTTCCCCTTCACTTGCTCTCTCAATCTACCTTTCCTATTTTATCTTTGTGTTCATACACGGAACGGATTGACTTCAGTGTTTGCTTATGGTCTGACTGGTCCCGCGCTCAAAGACTGTGTCTATGTAGTTTTAATGCACTGTAAGTCGAGGCGGAGGGATTTTCCTCTGTTGCTACCCACTCCTGGTATTAAGTCTGATGGTGTTTGATGTGATCCGACCAGATAAGACATTAGAATTTAACTTCCAATCCCAATTTGCGTGGATAGATTTGTGCATAATCTGATATCTATTGACAGCTCTCTGCTATGAGAGTCTGATCTGCTTCTCGTCTGGGGTCCAATGAGGGTTCAGCTGCTCTTGCACTTTTTATCATATAATCATGGCTGATGATTATGGAAATGTTAAGGACCATTGAGCTAGGGCTGCCCAACAAATTGCACTTTCATCAGTGTTATTGTGAACCTTTGCAATCTATAAACTACAAAACTTTTGATTTATTTCAATAAATAGTTTTAAAGAATGTGTGAACTCAGCATGTATACGTTTGACCAGTTAGATGGAGACCCAGTTTTAATGGCAATGCTTTAATACACTCAGGTGCAGTTCATAAGCTACCCTCAATACAAAAGGTGTGAATTAATGGTGAGAAAAAATACTTTGGGTGTTTTTATGTGTACACTTTATATATGTTAATTTATCCCACTACATATCATTAAGGGTCTGTGTCTCTATCTACAACAATGGTGGAGAAGTAAGAAGTAATCATGATGATTTTTCAATGATAAAATGTCCAGGTCTGAGCTTCTGCTTACACCATTAAGGATCATTTCCACTGTTTTATGTTTTCAGTATTGTATGGATTTCGGTATCAGTACATAAGAATGTAAACCAGCATTTTTGTGGGATTGGAAAAACAAAAACAATCATACCTGTTCAGCCACTTGATTCAGATCTCAGCTTTACAACAATTTAAAAAGATTCAAATAATCCCAATAAGTAAAACAATAAAACCCTACTTTAAATTAGGAGTCATCAGCCAACAAAGGCCATGTGCTCTACTTCATCTTTCCTGCAGACTACTTATACAATGTGCATTTTTCTGCCTCCCACTTTGCCACTCTATCAGTCCTACATCCTGGGATATATACCAAGGTTTTTAAGAAAGCATAACTGCCTTAACTCCATCTCCTAATATCATTCTCAGAGAGAAAGTCTTAAAGCCAACTTTTATAAGTGCAATGAATAACTCCCTTCTTTCTCCTGCAAGTGACCACTGCAGCACAATGTGAAGAACAGACTACAGGACTCCACAATGCCCACAGCAGCCATCACTGTGCTTCTCCCCTGGTGCCAATTCACTAGCTATAGCCCACAATGTCCCCATCTTGATGTCTTCTCGGCGTGGGATACTGACTCTGGTCCCAGCACCAACTGATGAAGCAATGCTGTAGAGTTTCTTCCCTCTGCTGTCTGCATCCCACTCCTACTGCCATTGCCGGTTCAGCCTTTCACACTCCAGTCTGCCAAAAGGCACCTCCATCACCATCCTATCCTCGCCTCCTAAACTTGCACAAGCAACTCTATCTGCAAACCTCCTTCCCCTCAACTCGACATTTGCCTGAACCCACAAGAAACCTGCACCACTCCCTCGCGTCTCTGATTTAAAAAACATCTTTAAAATACACCAAACTTTGCCAGACCTAGCCCCACCACCTTCTCCCCCTTCCTAATGCCATCGAAGCAGACAGTGAGTCAGAGAAAACAATGGCTTACTCCACCCCCCTTCTTACACCCACCACAGAGCCCACAGTACACAGCTACCATTCTGCCAAAAAAGCAGATTTCCCATCAGGCAATCTAACTCTTACTGACATAAACATGGGGAACATAAATACAAAACCCACTCCCCTGCTCTCTGGGTCTCTTGACCCATCAGTAAAAATATTAGGAATGCCACCTTTTTTTTAGTAGCAAACTTTTAACAGTTTTGGGTCCCAGTAGCTCCCATGCATTATATTTCTTTCTGACTTTGCTCTGTTTGTGAGTGCCTGTGAGTCAATGCTCTTCATAAGTAATTATCCAATCACTGCGCTGAAGTTAGGGGAAGCTGATAATACTGGAGTTAGCATGTTACTTTAACATGGTGAGCAGTGAGAGGAGGAAGCAAGCATAATGCTAAAGCACTGCCACCAAATCTGTAGTGTGGTAAACACTAAACAAAAGAATGATTGTCTGCAAGTCTTACAAGTGTCGCCCACTCAAATGGAAACACTTTCAACATGACTGCACATCTGCGGCACCATCATCCAGCGATATAACGGTCTGGAACCAGGATGGCGGGGTAGGAAACACCATAATTGAAAAAGCAACAGTCTCTTGCTGAGGCCTTCCATTGTAAATACCCCATTAGTTTGGAGAGACAAAAAAAAAGAAAAATAACAAGGGCAGTGGGAGTGGTCAATGGCAATAATTTTTGGTGGTTTGACATGTGGCCTTTCCTTATAAAAAAAAAGATTAAAATGCTTGATCCATGTTCCAAAAAACCCTATCACACAATTTGTAAGGATGGGATACCAAAAAACACTCCAATGCTCCAGCCATCAAATCCAACCTAAAACTGCGACCAAAAGCCTTGGTACGTATTTTATAGTTGCCTTGGTACATATTGTTGAATCCCTAATACCTTCCTCTATTGACGTTTTAATGCCCAGGTCCACATCCACTTCTATACACAGCCAGTGCAACATTCGTGGCTAGCGTACACTGGCCACTACTTTTCTTTCATTTAATCCAAGTTCCTCTCATTATTCCTGTCCCCCACCCTCTCCAAACTCAGAACATTCTGCTTGCAAGGAGCTTCATGCAAGAGCTGTCCCGAAACCTTTTAATTTTACACACAAGTTTAAAGCCAATTTTGCACATCGAAGCCTTAGTGGAGCCTCCACTGCTTCTACCAGCAGCGGTGGGATAAACATCATCCAAAATGCCCCAGTGCACAACCTCAGAGCCCAGGCCAGAACCATATCGAACTTCCCCAGAGTAAACTTAGCTGCTGAACTATGTGCAATGCATCCATAGTCAGAAAATGCTCTTATCGCAGCCTTATAAATCATCAGATTACTATCTGCACCCCAACAGCATCCAGCCAAGCACCTCATCATATTTCTGACCTTCTCACATTGACCTACCACTTAGAGATATATTCTGTATAAGTCGTCCATCCAAACACCCAGAAACGTAAAGACCCTGGCGCTCCGAAGAGGCTGCCTGTACACCTTGAGTCCCTGACTGCCGATGTTCCTTTTCCTGCCAAGATCATGTTTTCGATACTGACAAACTAAAGCCCCACTTATTAATATTGCAGCCTCTCTTCCATATAACTCCATCAAATGCAAACAGAGACCTCCCAAAGCCATTTCTTACTCCATCATTAACTGTTATGTTTAACAGCACAGGACTAATGACATTCCCCTGTGGGGTCACGTTATCCATTGCCACAGTTTCAGAAAAGCTCCATCCCCCTCTCACATGAATGCACCAAGATTGCAAAAATTGCGTAATCCAATTAAGCTCTCGGCCCCGGAACCCTACATCAAAACGCTTAATAACCAACCTCTCTCACCAGAGCATAGCATAGGCCTTCCCAGTGTGTAGAAGAACACCTACCACCCCCTCCTCGTTCACTTGCACGTCATTTATGTAAAGGCTATATGGACTAAACAATAGCTTTAAGTACTTGCCAGGTACACCACACTGCTAGCACTGTTGAAGTTCAACAGACTACCAAACATTTTAAAAATACCAATGTTAACATCAATCTTTCCATTAGCAAATTAATGTTTGATAACTTTACAACATGGTCCCCAGGTAAGATTTGATTTTCCTGCAGCAAAAGTTCCACTTGATGCATGAAATAAAAAAAAATTGGATGCACTTTTGATAGTTCCCTTTAAATGTTATCGACCAAATATTACCAACCTATTTTTGCAGTTGGCTTCTGAATTCAGTTCACTATACCTTACTAACCAGACAACAGTTCGCCAGACTGCCCAGACACCTGGCTGCTTGGCAGCTCAGATACCAGGTTTTGGTGTCCACTGCCAGAGCTTTTCCCTCCTCCTGCCCACCGCTCCCCAAACCTTATGTAGCTTTACCTGGCAGGCTCCTCTCACCTCTCCTCCCTGTAACTCTACTCTGACTGTTGTGTGTAAACATGCTCATGAATACCCAGGTTTTGAGCCGCATCATTGTTTTGATCAAATTTGAAATGTCATTTTTCATACATGCTCATGACAATTCACTAAAATCATGAAGTCACCATTTTCCTCTGTCTTCTTTCTCAGAGTGGGAAATTTAATTGCTGTTGTAAATCATATATGCTTTTATATTTATGCCCCACTGGAAAGACAATTGGTATCCAATATCAGGAGGGACATCTGACCATACTTTGATGCAGCCAATGCTTGCATTCAACCAATTCCTCGCCAACATTATATTAGCTACAAATTCATTCCTAGCCAGAATTATGTGAGCTAGAAATTCAAGCCCTTCCTGTTGTATTTTTTAACAGAAGCTCAAATGCAATTCATAGCTAATGGTTTTATCAGCTAATAAGTGTCTGAATGCAAACTTTACCCTATTAGTGAGGTTAGGAAATGTGTTATCGAATAAGTGTTTGCAATTCAAGTACAGCCAGATTCCCTGTCCTTATTTTCACTGTGCATTATCTCTGCAGTTGTTGAATCAAGCAGTGATGAAATGGTGATTTAACAGACACAACTTAAAAACAGAGCACAACAGTTTGACAGTATAACAGCATTTGAGCTGCCCAATCTGAGCATGACATCTAATAAACTGTCAGCTGTAAGTACATGTCAGTCTGCTGAAGATGTAATTGAACTCTTTAAAGATCATTGTGTTAGCTCATTCATACCCAGGTCGACTGCATCTTTCCCTGATTAGTATGAATGCATTAGATTTGTGACTAGCTGCTATGTGCTTCAAGTGTTCTGGTTCACAGTGACCCTGGACAGGCTGATTGACCTTTTCAGAGGAACATGAGCTTCTTGGATTGGAGGGGGAAATTACACAAGACATTAATCACAGTACACATTGTTCCTTAAAATAGTTGGATTATTGAGGCTCATAATAACAATCATTAATTCAATAAATAATAACTGAAACAGCGGAACAGTTATTTGAGATTGATGTTTGGCAAAATAAGAATACTCACTTACTTTCCATTGAACACATCTGCTTCTTATGTCCTCTTATGAAGTTTGAGTCCTTATACGTGATTAGAAGAGCTTGGTAATGTGGTAAGCAATCACTACAAGTTGATAAGGTAACACTAAGTTATATACTTTGGTAAAACAGCTGTTACATTTACCATAAGGCTTTTTCATCTTGGAGATGTAGGTATGTTAAAAAATAGCAGATAATTAAAGTGTTCCTATTTTGACGTGTTATTAGAATCTAAAACAGATGTTTTCTTAGCATGGTGGGCTTCAACATAAAGTATGATTCTATCTGCTATCCATTCTGTTTCTTCCTGTAGCAGCAGGCTAAGCAATTTGACCCAGAGGAGTCTCACACTAGCAATGTTTTCCAGCTCCTCCTGGGGGATTTAGGAGCGGTCCTGGGGGATTTGGGGGAAGTCCTGTGGGATTTGGTGGCAGTCCCAGATGAAATGGGTCAAAAAATCCCTCTAGCGTGCTCTGGGTCTACTCTGGGGTCTACTCTGGGGTCTACTCTGGGGTCTCCTCCCAAGAATGTGCCTAGGAAAACCTCCAAAAGGAGATGCCCAAGAGGTACTCTAACCAGATTCAAAACCCACTTTAACAGGCACCTTTCTAAACAAAGGAGTAGAGGCTCTATGTCTTTTCAAAACATATTTCCAATGCTTGTATCTGTGATCTTGTTCTTTTGGTCACTACACAGAGCTCATGACCAGAGTTGAGGATTGGAAAGTAGATTGCTTGGTTTATAGAAGGCCTTGACTTCCGGCTCAGCTCCCTCTTCATATTGATGTTGAGGTTCAAAACTCACACTACTGCTGATGCAACACCAATTTGTCTTTCAATCTCAAGATCCCTTTTACCTTCACACATGATCAAGATGCTGAGAACTTCTTCACTTGAGGCACTAACTCACTCCTCACCTGCAGGAAGCAATCTGCAGTGTTCCAGCAGTGAGCCATGGCCTCAGACTTGGAGGTGTTGACCTTCATCCTCAACTGCCTCCAACTCAGCTGCAATCTGCCCCGGAGCCAACTGAAAGTCACAGATCACTGAAGGCAGCAGAACAACATCATCTGCAAAAAGCAGAGATGGAATTCTGAAGCCCCAAAACTAGACACCCTCCACCTCCTAGCTGAGCCTTGAGATCCTGTTCATGAAGATCACAAACAGAATCATGGACAAGGAGCAACCCTGTCAGAGGAACAACGCACACCAGAAACATGCCCAGTTAATTCACTAAAGAATAGACTATGTTGTTCATTATTTAAAACATGATCTGGAAAATCTTGTTTCACCTGAATTATAACAGTACTAGCATGAATAATGCCTGTAATTCTCACAGTGCAGGACCCTTCATGCTACGTTGACTGAACATCAGCCTCAGGTCATGCTTAAACACAACAACACCGGACAGATGTTTCCCAGCTCTTGCTTAGATCAGCCGGGCCACTGGGAATATCTGGCCAAGAAAACACAGCTACGTCTTAATCTGCTTTCACAGCTAAGCATATTTAGCCAACAGGATTACAAGCATGACCATCACAGCGCGCACGTGTCAGTGGAGAATATCAAATCAATGTTTGGCAAACGCCTAAGCCTCTTATAGATCCATGAGGGAAAAGCGCACACCAAATTATTTTGAGGTGTGAGGGCTGGAGTCCGATTCGGACAAACGCACTTCCAGAGATTTTAACAGCTCGTTAATTAGCGTAGCTAATTATTCTTTCATTAATTAACTTGTGTTTGTTCAGAGGTGATAAACATGGCCCAAGGAGGAGTTAGTGGATGGTCTGAGGCGTGAAATCTACTGTACTGTACATGTGTGGCAGAGAAAAAAAATGACTGCTTGAACAGAAAGATAGTTTTACTTGCAAATTGCGATTTTCTTGAGAAGCAGCCGAGGGCACAAAATAATACACACTAGGCACTTAGGAGAGAAAACTGCACCTAGGGACGGACAGAAATAGACACTTTCTGTTTATTTGTGAACTTGGTTAACAGTATTTTGGATGTAGATGTCATCAGTAAGACAGTGAAGTGAAATCAATCCATTTTAATATTCATTTCTATCTCTATTTTCTATTTGATCTGAAGGTGCAGCTCTCACACTGTGACGTTGGAGCCGGGATCCTACACACAGGATGAGAGGAGGTTAGCTTGTCTATGACTGAGCCAGATACCACAGTAGTGAGATGAATCACTCTCTAATTCTCCCACATCTCATTCGCTGCCAGAGAAACCAAACCTGACCCAGTAAAGTAAGAGGGGCGAGGAGTTCCTCTGAATGCAGCGTAAACGAAATCTTCACGAGCTCAGAAATCACGTTTCATTTCGGCATTTGAAATCCAAACATGTTAATTTAGACGGTTTTCTGCATCACTCAGCTCAGCCCCACTTGGAGTGCAGAAACATTCTCCTTTAAAAAAATAAATAACTATTTTAAATGGTTTCCTTGACTACACGGTATCCTAGGCACATCCATTAATAGCACACTGTGACGTTGATGCTGGATCCTTCCCTGAATAATGGGTGAGAAAAGCAGAGAGGAGAATAAGTTAACCTCTCCCTGAAGGGATTTTTCGGTCTCTCCTCTGCCCAGAGACGCTCGCAGGAGTAAGAAAATAAAACGTTTGTCTTCCATGAAGGCTGATGGGATTCGGCTGTCCAATCTATAGCGCAGGGTCATGTAAGAGATTAGAGCTGGCAAGACTTTTGGTCCTGAAGAAACAGAGGTTCAGATCACTGAGGCGGAAGGGTGGAAACACGCTCTGGTGACACAGCTCCAGCGTCAGATTCATGGTACTGACATTTTCTGTTTTGACCCGCCTCAGGGAGTGAAACACCGGGTATGAGGGAGAGGACGCGGCAGGAAAAGTGATAAATACACTCACCTCCACGTCTGACTCAATAGAAAGCAGTGTGGGTGGGTTCAATTGGTCTGGTTCATTTAATTTAGAGGTGAACACAAACTGCCCGGACAATAAGAGCCTGTCAATCTCGACTCAATGCCGAAGGAAAGGCCTTCACGCACTTCAATGTCTTGTCACTACTTTCCCACTTAAAGAGAAGGAAAAAAGAACACATTTCCACTGATACACGCCTACACAGAGAACGAATAGCTGCACATCACTAAGAGAGAGAGTGAGGGACACCGAGTGAAAGAGGAGGAAGGTAATAAAGTGAGAGAGGAATGAAGAAGCGGTTAAATCTGAAATAATGGCTTCATTAGATGTGTGCACAGCAACTGAAGCAAATGAATGGTATAAAAGAGCGAAAATGAAGAAAAAAGTGACTGCTTTCAGTCTTCAGACGTGCATCTGTGTGTATTTTTCAGCTGTCATAAGTGCAGGTTAACAAGGGGGGACTTGTTTTGCACAATTCTAAACTTATGAGCCTTCAAAAGCCATTAGGAGGAATGCAATGGGAGATTTGCAGGCAGCTACACGACTTTGCCTATCTATTACAACAGCTTCCTTGGCTGGAGACAAAATCAATTTCAATTAAAACCAACGCTGGCCAAGAAGACAGGCCCACACTTCTGGGCTGAGAGACGGGCTCAGATAGCGAATGACAGCTTCCACATGAGCTGCTGACAAGCACACGGGGCTTGTATTAATTTGACCCAGAAGTTGGAAGCAGATGAGCGCTCAGACCTGCTCGACGTGGAGACAGCATGGTGGAACGATCCATTGATCAGAGCTTACATAATCTATTTCTTTATGGGCGACCTTTTGAGGTATGTCCTGAACTCGTTTTTTTTGATCACATCATTTTTCACTGCTTTGATTCAAGTCAGTGAAAGCCTATAAAATCTATACAGGTGAGAGGGAGAGGGTGAGGAAGAGAGGACAGCAGTTTTTTCCTATACTGATTTTTAGCTGAAATCAAAGGGGTGGAATTTACAGAAAGGGACTCCCTGCTAACACCCATTTCCCACGACACACAAACAGGTTTTTGTATGTGGCGTGATAGCTTTTTAATGTTGCGAGTCCCCAGGACCCACGGACAGTGGTTTGAGTCTGTCCCTGGAAGATGTAACGGGTAGGGCTAGGGCATGATTTTCAAGTGCTTGCATATTCGTTCAGTTATTAAAAACAAAAAGTTAATGCAAATATTATCTCATTATAAAAGTGCAATATTTTATCGTTTTCACCAGTGCCTGGTTGTAATCACAGACTGTATAAATAATAGGCGTAGTATCCGTGACGTCGCTGTTTTGGAGCCAACCGTCGGCGGGAGCCATATTGGAAATGCTGAACTCAACCAAACTGCTGTCGAGCTAATGTGAGGTAAAGAGGTGGGCTTTGAACCACCTCGCCAACAGTTACAGCGTTCCCGCCTGTCAATCAAGTCAGCTGTTCCTCTCGTAATTGAAATCTGTTAATCTTAATATCTTCGCAACTACCCCGTTCTGAACCCCCCCCCGGTAAAGTGTGTGCCGATCGAGACAATCAAGACTACCGAAACAACACTTGGTTTTGTACCAGGCTGTAAACATGTTTATTTCTGTTGAAAAGATCGTCTTTTTTAAAATCAACTCAACACTTCCGCATTGGCTTCAATTCTCGCGGCCAGATTGACGCTTGGTTGTAATACAGTAGTGCGCTTTAGTGCACCTTAAAGCTATTTGCTAACCACATTAAGTAACAGGAGGAGAATAATTCTAACTGCATTAATTAGCAAAAGAAGAAAACATTAGTGAAAGTAGCTGGAAATACATGTGTAGTGGTGTGAGATTCCGAAACGCTCAATTACAAATAATCACAGAATAGGTATCGGTGATTATCGAATAGTATTTTGGCTGCCCATCCCTAGTAATAGGTCCCCAATAAAATTGTTCTTTCTTGAGAAACTGTAGTATGCAAATATCTAATAATGTCTATAGCTAATGAAAAATACAGAATTTTGCATTTTTTTTTTAAATGTACCTGAAATTAAAAGAATCGCAAAATATCCATATAAAATAAAAGCAACATGTTATTTAATTGTCTTCTGTGGCATTTTAAAAATATTTCCTTTATCTGCTTACTAAAGAACCTGCTGGTAACAGGATATGCACAAACATCATCTGAGCATAAGAAAATAGCATGTGCAGGTGTATGCTCTATTTTTAAAGCCATTTTAGACAACAGTATAGATAAGAATGCCACAGAATACTATAGAGCTGACACTTTTTTGTATCTGGTTGTTCTCTATCTCATCCACGGCAAAATACACAATGTTGAAGATGAATCAGTGTGGGTTGTGTCTAGTTAATCTGGTATATGACCACTGGACCAGAGCAATGTGTAACCAGCACAGGCATGAAGGCATAAATCTGTAAGGTGGAGCAAAGCCTGGTGCTGCTACCACTGCTAGCATTAGCTACACTATCACCACACCAATTTAACACTGGTTACCTGAAAACTCTGTGATCCCATGTTTAGCCGTGTTAAATCAATTCTTCTCAATTTTCACTTTTTTTTTTGAGTAGGTCTTACCTTTGGATTATTTGGGTAGTTGGAATTTAAATTTCCATTTAAAACAGTAGAAAACAAGTAGCCTCTGAATACTAGTTCCTGGTCCCAAAAAGCAAATTCCTTAATTGGAAATGTAAACTTTTGAAATCCGTCTATACATGTACAAGTTCAAGCCTACATCGGATCTGTATTCTGAAAGTGAACAAGCTCTACAAATGACATTTCAATGACATTTCATAGATTTATATGTCAGAAATGGGCAATAACACCGCCTGATTAGAAAAACATCTGTTGTCAGGACATAACAATGATACTTTAGCAAATTAAACTGGTCATAACTGGATGCAACACCAGTTGTATGTGTGCTGGTGCCAAACAAGAGCCCAGTGTCCTCCTTCACTGTTGTCTGTTTGATTGATGGAATACATGAAAGGCCTCCTACTACTTAAGTACACTTCACCCGTGCATGGTCAAACATTCATACAGATTACTGTAATTTGACAGGACTTTGGCTTTAAATAAACTCTCCATTAGCAGAACAAAAACTCTGAAAGCAATAAATCAGAGCTTTCTGCAGTCCGAGCTTTCTGCTTAGAGATTTTGCTCAGATACATTTACCTAATGGTCTGAAACTTTGTCCACTTTTGAAATGTGACATTGAAACACAGTCTATTTGACAGGAAATAATAAAACAGCATAAAAGGTCTTCTTCGAAATTAAAAGAAGGAGCATAACTTCTCTCTGTAACCTTGAATCAGAGCTGGACCAGAATGACAAGTGATGTCAGATTTTACTTTTAGATTTACTCACTGAATTTTAAAGTCACACAGGACAGGATGTCTGAATAATTCACAGGAAGAAGCAGGACAACAACACTTAGTGTACAGCAGAACAATCCTACTTTGTCATCTACAATGTTGAATAACAACTCTTGGTTATTAGTCTGTGCTCAGCTGCAATTTGTGCGGCATTCACTCAGAGCACATAACATGTCACATATGTCATCGGGCATAAGTGGTTAATCCATGTGAGCTGTGACAGGCCATTATACGGTCTTCAGGGAAGACAAACCCTGACCTTTCATGATCGTGGGAGGCCGTGTTGTCATGTCCCTCGGTCAAGTGCTCAGGAATCCCCACAATGTCCTCCCACTCACTGATACACGCAGACACGTGAGGAGATAAAGATGCACACACACACATATACAACCTACTATTGTTCACTGATGCAACTACACACGCGCAGAGACAACCCACCCCCAATCATGCAATCCCTTTCATTAATAAAGTATGCCTGTGCCTGGAGAGGAGTTCAAGCATGAAAGACAAAGGCGTTACGTAACACATGCATGGAATTCTAAATCACGGGCTCGGCTCAGGATTTTCACAAGTGGGAGTGTTAGCCTTAAATAGCTCGGATTATAACAAGGAATGCTTCACTGTGGGTTTGCCTCTGTGGGTTTGAAGCAGGGGCGGACTAATGTGCCGCTAACTGCATTAAGAAAGTGACAAAAACCTGACTCTACACCAGACTTTTAGAGTCGACAGTTGTGGTCTCTACTTGTCTTGTGAGGATGGGGATAGTGTACCATTCTCAATCAGATCAAACCATCAATGAAATGATCCAACTCACAAATGTTGCAGTAAAATATAAGGAAAGCAGTGATGGCTACATGAGTGAGCCTCAGTGCTACACTATAACGTGTTGTGTCACTGCACTGAACACAGCCAGCAGAGTTCATTCTGAGTTGATCCTGCTGCTGTAGATACTCAGCTGAGCACCAAATGTGTATAAATCCACGGCAGAAAATAATCCCATACAAATACTCTGTTAACTCATGTTGGATTTGGAGGGTTTCCTGAAACCTGTTGTCCTCTTGTTAGTGGATTAAAATGTGAAAAAATAAATACAAAATCAAATATGTGGAACTAGGGCTGTGGAATAAATGATAATTAGGATCATTTGTCATATTATTTAATTCAAGTGGCATTTATTACTCTTGATTGCTTATTATAAAAACATATATATTGTACGTATATTGTGCGTTAGTGGACACAACACCTAAGTGATTTCTCATGAAAATAGAGCTTTGATTCTGTATGTGACCAAATGTTTGAGGCTGCACAGATTTTGTCTCAGTCCAGCCCTGGCAGTCAGTGAGACGCAAAATATAGGATTTTAATTTTGATAATACAGCTGCACACAAGACTTTGACTTGCAGTGGAGTACGTCCAAAGGGTTGTATTATAGTATTAAACAGTCAGTTTTGGTCCTGCCCAAGTTAGAAACCTTCTGGACTCGTATATCTGACTATAAATCAAAGGCCTTTCATCTATCACCCCAGATCCAAGTCTTGCTATCTTTGGTTCGGCTGTAGGTAATCCTGCCATCAATAAACACGAGGGCCAGGTCATCTCCCTCTGCTCACTGTTGGCCAAACGTGTTAGACTTGGTTTAGAGATCTTGGGAATGCGCTCCACTTAGAGAGATTGTGCTATAAGTTCAGTAATAGAGATCACATTATTTTAATATGGCAACCCCTATATGACAGATGGATCACCTGTGTCAAGGCTCCTTTTTCTTACTGTGATTGTTGTATTGTATGCCATTGCTTGTTTGGTTTTTCTTCTCCTCTTTTGTCCATCTGTACGTATTGAAATTGAACCCTACAATTTCCTAAGACTAGAGCATGTGGAGGCAATTTCTATGAAAGAAACATCAAACAGTTTTTTGTTTTTTTTTACCTTAATTGTATGTTTGTGCTTATTATTTGTCCTTCAATAAAATATATGGAAAAAAAGGAAATTATTTGAACTTGCATACATGTTCTCACAACACAGTTAGAGATGTAACCTATCATGAAATCTTTGGGCCATCATCTTTAAAACATGAAGACTAAAGCCTGGTTAATACTTCTGCGTTGAATCGATGCTGTAGCCTACACTATAGGTCTGCATAGTCATTTTCTGACGCTGAGGCCTATGTGTGTAGTCTTACTTGCATCTCCTTCAAAATGTAATTACTTGTCGAAATGACGTGGACAGCAAGCCTTGTGATTGGTCTGCTGGACGGCATTGTATTTCCTGCATTTGCAGCACTTCCAGAATCAACGCACGTTGGCTGTAAATCGGCTGTACATTTAATCTCCTCTGACGTGTCCTCTCTGTTCTTCCGTGTAATAATTGCTGTATGATAAACAGCAAAATGTATCAGCTCTAAATTAACATAATACGTTTGTAAACGCTGTGAAAAAGCAAGTTAGACTATCAGAGAGACCATATGCCCTCAATCGTTTCAGCAGAGTATTGCTGTGCGACACGGACACATCGACGCACAAGTATGTAGCGCTGACGTCTGCATCAGCTACAGCTGTGTACGGCCATCAAGAAGAATAAACTGGCTTTAGGGTTATAACTTTTCATTTATATATTATCATGACACAGACACACAGGTCCCTCACTGTTAAGCCAAGCAAGGGTTAGCTTGTAATGCTACTCTTCATGCTCACTCTGTCCATCTGCTTTACTAACACTACTTGATCCTCCGGTTCTCAACCTGCTTTTTCTGCCAATGTTCTTTTGCACTCTCAGTTTGAGATCATAAAGGGACCATTTGCCAACCCCTCCTCATAATGATGAATGTAAAACTTCCACAGGGAGGTATATGTAGTATATTCCTGTATTGACCTTCCAAAAGATGTAAAATATTCTTTCTGTTAAATGGCTTTTAAACAGCTGGAAAGATCATAACCAATGAGACGATACATTTCTTTGCCTTCTAAAGAAACTTCCTTAAAAAAGTCAGCACAAGAAAAGGTTCTTTAAGGTAAATGGTTTGACTGTCTCTCTGTAGACTCTTTTGGAAGAGAGAGTGTGAGAGAGTGTGGCTCTTCTGCTTCATTACTGAATATTTGATGTCATTCTGGCTGCTTTTCATAAAGATATTAAAACGCTGGCCCAAATACAGTCTGATTATGGCGCTTCACACTAATCTAACCAGCCTGGAATAGTATGACGGAGTGTGAAAGTCAGTCCAAAGTCCAGTCCAGCCTGCGTGTCATCACCAGATATTTCCTGAACCGCCATCAAAGCAGCAGAAGTCCCCTCGGATACGGCCTGATAAAGGAAATCAAATTCAGCTCAGTTCCCTGATACTTTAACTAAACTAAAACTAAAACTATTTTCTGTAATGCAGAGTCAAGATTGAAAGGACAGACAGGATTAGGAAGAGGATATTTTACTTAGAACTCCACTTTGATGGATCGACTTTTCAAGCTATTCTACTGCTGCTGTAGTGCTGGAATAAAAATGTGAGTGTTCTGCCGGAGTTGTGGCAGTAATCTCATTCTTTTGTTTCAAGGAATAATTCAACCCGAGCTTTGAAGTCAGTTTTGATTTAAGCTGAAATCAAACTTGTTCAATAATAGAAGTTTTAGTCCATGCTCATGAAAATCTTAGAGTTCAATGATGTGAACACGAGGCTCTTACATATCGCCATTTAAAGGCAGAATATTTAAACCCCTTTTACGACTCATCTGAAGGTAGGGCGGAGTTAGAGTGTGTGTGTGTATGTGTGTGGAGCTTCCACTGTGTGTGTTTACACGCTGTGCCTCACACGCTTCCACAACGCTTTAACGCAAGGTGAAATCACACACTGGGACACCAATGCTACCACTGCAGAGTTCAATGTGTAAGTACAAAGGCGTAGCAGCCAGCTCTCACTCCAGCACAGAACAGAGCAGACCAGGTAGATTGTAAAAAAGGGACAGCAGTCTAACACACACACACATTTGATAACTCCCCGAATAGAACATATATATAGTTCAGTATATTCCTTTAAATCACGTCTCAAAACATATTTTTATTGAAAGGTCTTCTTGCAATATTGTTTTATCCATGATGCTTTATTTATTTTTAAAAATATATTAATTTTTCTAATTTATTTTATCCATGTTTTCATTTGTTTTACTGTTTGTCTTTTTTAAATTGATTTACAGTTTTCAATTGTTTTATTGTTTTAGTAGGTTGAAGTGCATTTACAGCCCCCTGTAGTTTGATGTTAGTACCACAGTGTGTGAATAATAGACAACAATACTTTTATACTGTTGTCAGTGTACCTTTCTTAATATTATGTATTATTATTTTTTATCTATATTTAACTGTATAAATTTTATTTTATTTATATATGTATATATTCACTTGTCTATTTTTAATTTTATTGAATTGTTTCTGTCAGGTCGTTTTCTTTATCATCATTGTTGATCGTCCTCTGCGGACAATGTGTTCTGTCAGTTTTTGTGTTACGATGTTGTCAAAATATGAAAAAATAATGAAAAACTTTAGTCATAATAAAAATCAGTACGTCTTGATCATTCAATCTATCTCCCTCTCTTGATTTGTAAATTATTGTTGGTTTTTTATGATGTAAAGAATGTTGTAATGTCTGTTTTGATAAGTGCCATATATAAACTTTTGTATTATTATTATTAAAACATTACAGCTGGATGCTCATTTGCTGTGATGCTGTGTTAGCAAAGCAGTGTATATCTTCAGAACCAGGATCCGAAATGAACTCTCTCCAAGTTCCAAATGCGGGCAGATTCTCAGAGGATATTTTTGGCCACATGGCGGGTATTTGTTTATACGACAATAGTCCCGTAAGTCCCATAATACTGAGTTCTTACCGCACTTACTGCTGCAGTGTCTTTCTCCTGCAGGAGCTTTATGAGGATTGGCTGACACACATACACTGATGCACACAAACGCACACAGGAAAGCCAGCCACCACACGCAACTGTTTTCTATGCAGGAGACATTAGCTACCCTGCTGAAGCTGGGTTTTCAGGACCAAGACTTTATGACAGGGCTATATTAACTATTGCCTCACGAGTCCAGACATGATGGACCATGTTCCTTTTATTTTTTTCAAGAGGCTTGATTGATGTTTTTATTCCGGTAGGTTGACGAGATCTATGCTCAATTGAGTGCCATTTCCGTTCACGCTGCCTGAACTAAAACTCAGGATGATTTCAGGTGATTTATCTAGAGAGTCAACAGAGCAGACACACAGTGAGGGGAAAACATGGAGAGGAGTGTGTATGAAGTAAGAAAAGGTGTGGGTGTGTGTGAGGGAGTGACTGAGTTGTATTCCGGCTTCACTGAACAACAAATGATCAAAAAAAAGTCATTTTTCCTCAGCTTTTTCTCTGACCTCTTTAAGTTCACAACATTAGACCATTTGGATGAGATGAAGAGAATAATTACGTGACATAAAAACTCAATTTATTATTTTGGCTGTTAAAAATATGCTTGACCAGTTGATTTTTTGCCTCTACTTGCCGCTTTTGCCAGTGTCTCAAAACGTTTTTTGGGACCCTGCTTGTAGGTTATTAAAATGTCACAAGCTGTGAGTTGGTTTCAGACTCAAGTATTTAATTTGAAAGCCCTTTTAAAGTTATAAGATTAGACATTATTTTTGAAGATCTTGGCTGTTAAAAGTAATTTCTTTTCAAAATGACTCGAGAAAAGTTCAGGAGAATAACTGTGACACACAAAGGAACAGCAGATGGAAATTAGCTTCAAGCTAACTCTGGCATGATGGATCATGTGGATACATTAAAGGGGTATATTTCCTTTTTAAAAAATTGGGATTATATGAGTTTTATGTCACTAGTAATTTTACTAGTCACAACTGATGCTGGACAGCTCGACCCCTTTAATGAGAAACTTGGTAATTTAGCCAATTTTTAAAGATTCTGACCCGAGCTCTCATCTCGGTTTAGGTGCATGCTATACTTGGGTTTTTTTCAGCACTTCACTTTGCCACCAGAAAGCCTGTTTGCCTAGCTGAAAACTGTAGCCTAGCTTGCGTGCTGTTTCTCCCTGCAGTTTTTCATTAAAGGGGCCAAGCTGACCGTCATCCGTAGTGGCTAGTACAATTAATATTACACATTGTCCATTTACCAGTGATGGTATCTGATGAGTTGTGCTTAAAATTAGAGTATGGAGTACATGTTCTGGTACACAGTTTTGCATCCTGATACGATAAGATACCTAATTTCACATATTGGCCGATAACGATGACGCACTCGGGTACAGATGCAGTTAAAGTGAAATGTTTTCTGGGGGAAAACAAACTGATTTCTAAGATTCTGCTGTGACAAGTTAAAAGTGAAGGCACCTCTAAGTTGGAGTCCATTGTTTTCTGCTGGGAAAAGGTGGATTTCTCCCTCCAGGCGGGGAGTGACTCCTTACTCCTAGTAAAGTATCTCAGGGTGTTGTTTATGATTGCAGGTGAAATGGATCGTGAGATTGACAGAAGTGTCAGTACAGTGTCAGCAGTATCGCAGGAACTGTACCAGACTGCTGTGGTGAGGAGGGAGCTAAGCCCGAAGGCAAAGCTTTTGATTTACCAATCAATCCACGTTCCAACTCTCATGAACGGTCATGAGCTTTGAGTTGCGGCTGAAATCAGTCTCCTCATGAGGGTCCGTAGCCCAAACATTTGGAGTGAGCTCGGAGTAGAGTCTCTACTTCTTTGTATCAAAAGGAGCCAGTTGAGGTGGTTCAGGTTTCTGAAAAGGATGCCTCCTGAGTGCCTTCCTTTGGAGGTTTTCTGGGCACGTTCAATAGGGAGGAAATGCTAGAGGAATTACATATCCCATCTGGCCTGGGAGTGCCTCAGAATCTCAACGGAGGAGGTGGAAAGCATTGCTGGGGGGAGGGATGTTTGAGGCAACTTACTTACCCTGCTGCTACCGCGACCTGGCCCCAGAAAACAGAACGGATAAATGAATTATGTTAGTAGATTGGGGTTATGTCTTGTGCTCTCACTAATACCTGATGCCTGATATGAGGTTGTATCCAATACTGGTACCAGTATAAAAAAAAACTCTAGTTAAGTTTAACCAGGTTTTAGATTAAACTTAGTTGTCAAAAATAAACATGTAAAGACGTGTTGTGGCATCACCTGAAGGTGTTTCATCGATTTTTTTTCCACACTTGAAGCCAGTGACACCTTAGCACAACATGAAATAACACAGAGGTGTTGAAAGATGAGAGATCATCATTCTGTGGGTCTGACACTGAAATCCTTTTGTTAGTTTGTTGTTCCATCCAGCTGAGGATACATCAAACTGAAGAAGGAGCTCTCATCAAATATATGTTTAATCAGGGCTGGCAGATCCAGAACGACGGAGGGCTGAGTCGGATTGATGCTATGACACAATGCCAGTCAGCGCCTACAATGCCCCTCGCCTGGTACTCTATTCAGGTGTGATGGATGACACAAACAGGGAATCTTACAAAGTCTTTTTTCCTCCCAAGATCTATGAAGTGTCTTTATTCCCCAGAAATCAGAGAGCAATCCATCATGAAAATTGAAGAGGTGGTTGCCTTGCAACCATTAGAGAAGCACAGGGCTTCTGAAGGCTGCGCTGTGTGCATATGGAAATCTGAAAGTCTTCCTAGCTAGA
The DNA here is from genome assembly GCF_009762535.1 of Notolabrus celidotus. NCBI lineage: Eukaryota > Metazoa > Chordata > Actinopteri > Labriformes > Labridae > Notolabrus > Notolabrus celidotus. Next base: position 16,235,383 of record NC_048272.1, on the reverse strand, counting down.
ACGAGGGCAAAGGATTGTTTTTGTGCCTTTTATTTCAAATCTTTCGCAGCTTTTTGATATGGAAATGGTTGAGGTTACTGTTCGGCTCATTCTCAAGGCTTTGTCTCTCGCTCTCGATAAGCCTGGAGAGAGCAAGAAACTGAGAGAGATGGGAAATTGGGGCTAAAGCAACAGAGAATAGAAAGTAGAAAGTGTGTGTACGTCCGTGTGTGTGTGCGTGTATGCACGTGTGTTTAAGAGGGAGAGAGAGAGAGAGACAGCGAGAGAGAGTTAAACAGAGAGAGAAAAGGAGACCTCGTTTGCCAAGGCTGTTGTGTCTCCAATGTGGTGGTGGAGCCACTGCAATGCACCAAAACCAAGGGGAGAGAGGGTGTAAGAGTGAGGGGGTGGGAAGAGGGAGAGAGACGGAGAGAGAGAGAAAGATGGAGAGAGGAGAGGAAGGAGAGGGAGTCACAAATACAGAGAGGGGGGCAAAAAAAGAGATGTTATCAGGAGAGAGAACAAGGAGGGATCGCACAGAGACAAACCTGGAGTGTGACAGAGAGTGTGAGACAGAGGCACAAAAAAACCTCCGTGCCATCCGTCTAGCTTTAGCTCCAGCCACCAATAATTATGGGGGGAGTTTCAGAGGGGGGGTTAATGGCTCAAATCCAAGATGTCAGTGTTTCACTTTTGCTTTCACCTTGTTACTCACGGGGACAATCCTCAACCCCGCAACACACACATCTGCGCGCGCTCTGACTGCACACATAAAAAGCAGGCAGAGCAACATACCCCTCATCTCCTGCACACACCATTAACAAAGCAAGCCAACCAAACACCCATTCACACACTGGTGATTTTTGCCATCCATTCAGAGAGCGGGCAAAAAGGCCCAGAGCTGAATGAAAATAACACAAGGAGAGAGAGAGAGAAAGGAGGGAGAGAGGGAGGATTTGGACTCGAGGGGGGGTGCAAATGTGTGAAAATCATACTTTAAAATGATTGAGAGCAGGCGGTAAATGCACATCAGTCGCACGTAAGATAACGATACATCATGCACGCGGCGGAGATGTAACATCTGCAGTTTACCTGGCCGACAACAAGCACAGAGAGGGGAAACAAATGACTGCGGAGACAGAGGATCATTATGTGCCTTCTTCAGATACCCGTCTGACGCTACAGCAGCCACAGAAGCACTAGGCTTTTTGGCACGGAGATAAAGGGAAGGTCACAGAAACATGAGAGGGGAAGGTGAGAAGGAGAGCAAATGCCAGGGACAGAAAGAAAGGAAGAGAGAGATTAATGGGTTGTCATGACTCAATCTACTCTAAGAGCAACTGTGGGGCTGAGTCCAAAAAACAGAGTGGCCATGGAGCTTAATAAACTTAGTGTGTTTGTTGTGAACAGGAGAAAGCACCTGCACAACTCTTCAGACCTGTGATTTATCACTGAGACTGGGATATACATTATGAGCAATGAGTGGAGAATAAAAAAATAATATAGTTTGAAACAGTTTTGACAAGAACTACACATGTTTGAGTTTGTTGTTTCACAGCACATACACTGCCACTCAAAAGTTTGGAAACACCTTCTCATTCAACGTTATTTATTTATTCTAAAAAATGTAGATTAATACTGAAGGCATCAAAACTATGAAAGAACATATACGGAAGTATTTAATTAACAAAAAATTATTAAACAAAGGAGAATATGTTTAGATTTTAGATTCTGTAAAGTAGCCCCCTTTTTCCTTCATGACAGCTTTGCACACTTTTCGTATTCTCTCAGTCTGCTTCATGAAGTGGTCTCCTTGAACGGTTTCTAATTGACATGGGCCTTGTCAAGAGTTCATTTGTAGAATGACTTGCCTTCTTAATGTGTTTGAGAGCATCAGTTGTGTTGTTCAGAGGTAAAGTTAGTACTCATTGGATAGCCCTATTTGACTACTGTTGTAATCCATATTATGGCAAAACCATATTATTTCATAGTTTATATGTCTTCAGTATTAAACTACAATGTCTTAAACAGTTAAAATAAATAAAAACGTTGAATGAGAAGGTGTGTCCAAGCTTTTGAAAAATTAAGGCTAAAATTAAAAACACAAGGACTTCAAAGGATGACAAATAAAATAGTTCATACTCCCCCTTCACCTTTATGAAGTCACTGTGGTTGTTTTTGATATTTTCTGGTGTTTAATATATGAAAAAAACAAGCTGAATATCAATTGATACTGATATTAATCATTGGTCTGGAGCTCTGAAGCTCGAAACCGGCTTTGTTTTAACAACTGGAATCGGAACAGCAGAAGTAGGAGTAACACAAAGTAATAAAAAATGTTCAGTAAATTTCATCTCAGAATGGATAAATGCTCTCCTTGTGTTTGTCTACTTTTCCAATCACACAAACAGGTTGGCAGGACAAGCTGCTTCTGACGGAAGTGTTTGTGAGAAGAACTACAGCAAATATTTTCATCACAACTCGTGTGCAGATCATTTTGTTAATTCATTGCTGAACAGTCTGGTCAGAAAAATGCCTACAACAGTAAAATAAAGTCATTGAAATTTCAAAATTTTCAATAAATATCAAGTTGATTGCCTTTTCATTAATAGTCTAATACCAGCAAGGTACAACCATTAAAAATTTAGAAATATCGGTGAAAGTTCATATTTTTGAAGCTGCTTCTTTGTGAGAGACATTTTTTCCACTTGCTGCTAAATAAGGATTTCCTGAGGCAGCTAATTTTCTAGTTGTTTAAACAGAAATTTGAATTCCAACTAACCAACTAGTCTTAATGTAAGAAAAAACTCAGAGAAAAAAGTCAAAATCAAGCACAATATATTTAACACGGCTTAACACTGGATCACAGAGTCTGCAGGGTAAACGATGTCAATGGGTTTGCTGAATGTTAGCAGCTGTAGCAGTACCAACCTTCGGTCCTCCCTGTACATTAGTGTCTACATGCCGGTTTGTTACACATTGCTCTGGTTGAGTTAATCAGACACAGCCTTCATACAACTTTATCGGCATTTTCTAGAAACACGCCAATCTGCGCCGCTACATAATGCCTCCGGTCGACTGTCATTGTTTACAACCGTTAGTAGTCGTCATCAACTTGAGCTCTGGCTAGTGGCGGGTTGTGGCACTACAGCTCAGAGAAAACACATGCTCGGCATTTCGGGCATACATCACTAAAATATTAATAACGTGTTTAACCGACTAGTAGCTCTAATGTCGACCAGCCAGGGTGACAATGTTTTTATTGTGTAGTCGACTAAACATGCACATCCCTGTCGCTGATCGCACCAAGAATTTCACATGATTTTCCCTTGCTATCTGCTTTGTCTCACTGTCCAATAGCAGAGCAGAAAGCATTAATAATATTCAAATGCAAACATGCCCATACAATTCTGCAGCTCCATGCAGTTTGCTCGTTTTGCGTCTGATTGTTGAGATGAGCTCTCAGCATCTCCACACGTTGCACAGAGCTGCGCCATGTGCTCTCATCCTGATGGAGCCTAAATCTGTCCACAGACAGATGATGATCACAATAATACCATGGCATGTGACTGTATCAGACAGGGATTCGGAGTAGTCCTGCTAGTAGTAGGATCTTCTCCCATGATCCCCTGTGCAGTGCAGGAAGAGATGGTGAAAAGCACAGAGGGGTAGCGGAGTGGAAAACTTAAACTAGTGGAACCTCCTGCGAAGTTTAAATCAGAAGTATGGACGCATTTTGGTTTTGCAGTAAACAAAAACGATCGAGGAGAAAACATGACGGACATGCAAAAAAAACTGGATGTGCCTGCACTGTCTTTGCACTTGAAAATACCTGTTGGTAGTAATACATGTAATTAGAACATTTGAGCATTATGTTTGTGTTCAATTACAGTAAGTGTGTTATCCTTATCATTCCTGGCACTTCATTTTCCACACTATGACATTTTTTCAAAGTCATCTTATTTTTTGACAATACTGCAATAATACCGTACCGTGGCCTTAATACCGTGACGATATCGTACCGTGAGATTTTCATATCGTTGCATCCCTACTTTTTATTGGTGCATAGTTAAGTCTATTTAATACTAATTTTACAAAAAAAGTTCAGTATCATTTTGTCTCACTTGCACAGGTTTAGCAGGGGCAAGAGCTGCACAAACCTTTGTGAGTCCAGCCCTGAATGCGTGCTTCTTCCTGTTAAGATGGAAGTATCTTTGTATGTTGGTGTAAACAGTATTTAGCATTTAACCTTTGCATGTTGTTATACATGCTTGCAGCTTTAAACAGTTTTACATACAGTGTTTCTTTTCACAGCTCGAGCACTTACAAGTAGCTTTGTGTTATAACATTGCTCACCTTAAAGCTTGAAATTACACGTTTCACCATCGTGCATGAGTGCATCATTGGGTTGTATAATTACAGTACTAGCTCTTACCCCAACTCCTGAGCACACATGAACAACACAGACAAGTGATTAAATTTTAAATACACCAGAGAGGACAAGTTTTTCTAGTTGCTGAGATTCAACTTTTATGGGTTGAAGCCTCTGGAAGCCCTACCAGCAACTTTTTAAATGTGATCTATTCTAAGGAAGGTGCTTTTGAACATTTAGTTTACGTAATGCTTGGCCTTTTACACAGTCTGAAGTTCCTACATATTTATCCAGGATGGAGGATATTTAAGTTGGAGCTGACTCAAATGCATGCTTGAGTGAACCTTATTTAAAACAGCAGTTACAGCACATGATGTCATACTCTGTCCTCTTTATTCTGCTGTAACAAAATCAAGAAGCTTGGTGCTGCCTTTGTCTAAAGAAAAACATTATTTTTATCCAAAAGCAGAATGCATGTCAAGTCATATAAACATCTGTTTTAACAAGAGCTTAGAAGGCAGCCTCAAACATTGCAAAGCCGGGTAATTTAAGAAGAGAGCTTCAAGTAAAAGAAACAAATGCTCACAGTCTGTCAGACACTGCAGTGTTTTACAATCTAATAAAAGAGCTAAAAATAGGACAACATTTGTACAAAGTTTTCAAAAGCTCACAGAAGTGGATTCACTCACGAACTATCTAAACTATGACCTGCATACCTTTCTTTCTGGTATCTGTCTATTACTTTCCCTCAGAGGGTAGGAGTTGCTCAGCTGCTCTACCTTTGGGAAATTAAATTTGAACAGGTCCATGAGATATTTTTGACAGAAAAATGTTTAATCTACTCTTAAAACACTTGAAAAAGCCCTTCTTGCAAGAGTTTGATATAGTTTTTAATATTTTTCCTTAAACATGAAAAGTAAAACTGAAGCATTGTAATGTAAATGAGAGGATACAAAAATATACTATACGCTAAGTGGAGCAGACTAGAGCAATACTGGATGTAACTAAGCTGCTTTGGAAAAATGCTATGCCACAACATGTGAAAATGCAAATAAGGCCTCATTAACCTGTACTGGATTAATGGTACACGTCCGGTAGCCATCATTATCAAAATTAGCCTTTTAAATATGCATCACATGGCTAAGACTACAGCAAATCTACCGAAAAGTTAAGATGCTTATATTCATGGTAGAGGTAGCCATAAACAAGATACCAACTGAGTTTGTTCAATCTAAAGTTTTATCCCCATGTAAATCAAGGTTTTATTCAGTCTTAACTATTATTAGTGCATTGAATATTTGTACATGGCTCTCAGCATACATACATAGCCACATGAGTGAGTGTTCTTGCATGTACAGTAATTTTTCAAATGTGTATTTGTGTCGTTATGTGTCTATTTTTTCAAATTCAATGATGTAGCCTATAGTTTGAACAAATGAACTCATGAATAAATAAAGCCCACAATAAAAAAAAAACTATGTAATAATCTCCCACTTGAGTTTTGCTCCGAAATAAACTCAGAACTTTAAGTAATGTAAGTAATGGGAGAGGCAGAAGTTTACCAGCAGAAGCAATATTGAGCTCATGCAGCTACACAATTACCACACAGCACACTTAACTCTTATGAATCCACAGCATCTATCTAACACAACTGTAAACAAATGCCTCTGTGTGAATGTGATTCAAGCACAGCAGCAAACGTTCTGCTGTTAATTCGAGTGCAATTCTGATGTAATTTTACTGCAGTGTACTGCACAAGAAAATATGTTTATTGATGAAATGAACTGTGCATTTGGGAGGTTAACTTAAACTACCAGAAAGCAACTAATGTCCCTAATTTCATTTAAATGGACATTAAATACACAGTGACTGATGAGAAAACACTCAGAAAGCAGTCAAACATGAGCACACTGTATTGAACACAGTCAAACACTGCATCACAGAGTCTGTGGGTAAATGATGTCATTGGCACATTGTTCCGGTTGAGGGGTCATAAACCAGACACAGCCTACACACAAATAGCTGTCTAACATGAGTCTGGTTCTGCTCAAGGTTTCTGCCTGTTAAAGGAAGTTTTTCCTTGCCGCTGTAACTTGTTAAATATTGCGAGGTGCTCTGCTCATGGTGGATTAAGATGAGATCAGACTGACTCCTGTCTGTAAGAGGGGACTGGATATTATCCAGTCTTGATGTTGGGTCTTTGTTAATAATTTAACATAGAGTACGGTCTAGACCTGCTCTGTTTGTAAAAGCATCTTGAGATAAATTTTGTTGTGATTTGGCGCTATATAAACAAAAATTGATTGATTGATTGATACAACATTGCCAAGCAGCACCATGCTACCATCTGTCTTCTGTGCTCATTTACATCAAGGTATTAGAGCATTATAGCATTATGACAGTAGCCATAACTGGTCAGAACTACAGACCTGGCTGGTGGTGGGTGGCTGCACTTGAGCTTAGACACAACATACCATCAGCATTTTTAGCCTACAATATAAAAATAACAGTAATCCATTTAACTGACGAGTAATTCAGTTGCAAACTAGCGAAGGTGATGATGTGTAATCGTTTAGTTGTCTAAGCACATACAGTACATCCCCATTTACAATGACTAAACCAGCAATAATCCAACCCTCACAGCAGCATGTATGTTTAAAAATAAAAACATGAAAAACTATGGGGTTATATTTTGAATTATTTAAATTGAATTCTGTCCAGAATGACTTGTTGTGACGTCAAACTTCATCATGTCTCCATCAAGTTTGTGTTATATTAATATGTTATGCAAATAATAATAATAAGATTAACTGATAGGATTTATATGGTGCTTTCTTCATACTCAAAGATGCTTGACATGGTGTGCCAAAAAAATTCAGATACAGGATACAGAAAGACAGATCAGAGAAAGGAGGGAGTAGAAGTTAAATGTTGTTCTTTTTGGAAAGGGTAGGTTTTAAGTTTATTTCTAAATAAGTGACGTGAGTCAGAGTTGCATATTTTTTGGAGGGAAGGAGTTCCAGAGAGTTGAGACACTGGTGGCAAAGGCTCTGTCCCCCATGGTGCACAACATTATGTCACTGACCATATCTTTAACTTCCATGGTTTGCCGTTTGATTACATTAACCAGAACAAGTCTATTCAATCAATGACACAAATCTCAATGACACAACTGTTCAAAAACAACCACTTACTGTGAGTCTATTTGGGGGAACTATAAAGTGAAACAATGCAATGATCTATGCTGCTTAAAAGTCCCCATTTTTAAACATACTGTATGTGTCATAAATGTCTCCTTTTTTTATTTAGGAAGTCCTCGTTGGCCCACACTTCCTCTGCAGTCACCCTCTTGACATTGCAGCACAGCTGTGGCATGCATGGTAATGGTGATGGAGAGTGTGTACCCCCAGCCGAGCGCAGCGAGTCGACACAATCTTTGGACTGTGGAAAGAACCGGGCTGTGGAACAACTCCAGTGAGGCACGCAACAAACAAGGAGCCAAGACTCATCCGTCTCCCTCCTGCATGCACCTCGTCTGGTATCCAGCCAGCTAAAAAACACGATTAAAATTCACGACACGAAATTCAAATTGAGGGCACATTATTAAAATTCGTTTAGCTAGTGGGGCAACTCTCGAAGGGTATATCTTCCCTTACAGTTCACCTTATCAACACGTAAACCATGCCTCAAGTCCAAGCCCCAAATTCATTCCCAGCCAGAGAAACAAGGAGAGAGAGAAAGACAGAGAGCAACGGTCCACAGGGACAGGAGGCCCTGGTGTAATTCCTGAATACCAGCCCTGCCCCATGGGGATCCATGACCTGCATCTCTGGCCCGCTGCTCTCTGTTTCCATCGCCTCAGTAGATGGAGCACATATTGCTCTCTAAATAAGGCCAAAAACACAACCACATGCACACACAGGCACACCACAAGTCCCTGGCCCCTATATTCTGCAAGTGCAAATTTATCATAGTAACCTACGTCAAATAAACTACCATACTGACCTAATAAAACTATATTGTTCCCAGTCTGTGCTCTATTTAGTGTATACAGAAATAAAGATGAAGTAAGTTATAATGTAACTTGCTGCTATAAAACACTGTTTGGAAAAATGTCCACAAATGGCACAGTGGAGTCCTGAGACATTTAGCTGCCCACAGTTTGTGACGATGATGAGTGAGACAGGGCGGATCCCACAGGACTAATAAATAAATCCTGAATGATGAAACTGACTGCAACTCCATGATATGCTGACTGTCACACACGCAATACAAAACGCAAACACAAGATACGGAAGAGTCCCCCGGAGGCAAATGAGGACAAGGACGGACAAACACAAAAAAAACACTTCACGGGAATTAAAAACAGAAAATGATCATGATCTAATTTATTGTACATTTAAACCAAGACAAGGTCGCTCAGAAGAATAGTATTCTGAAAGGCTTTAACAGTGATATCTTATATATATATATCATTTAGTGTTTCAAGAGGGAGTTTCAAGAAAAGGAAAAAATGTCTAAAAAACAGCAAATATTTACGTGCATAGACCATAGACTGTATAAATAATGGACGTAGTATCCGTGATGTCACCCATCTGTTTCTGAAGTGCTGTTTTGAAGCCAATCGTGGGTGGGAGCCATATTGGAAATGCTGAAGTCAACATAACTTCTGTCGAGCTAGTGTGAGGTAAAGAGGCTGGCTTTGAGCCTCCTAGCCAACAGCTACAGTGTTCCCGCCTGTCAATCAAGTCAGCTGTGCCTCTCATGATTAAAAACTAGTACATTCGTATACTCAATATCTTTGAAATTGCCACATTATGAAAAAAATTCACCCCTCACAGTGTGTGCCAATTGAGAAATGAGCTATCCAGACTACACTCATTTTGGTACCAGGCTGTAAACATGTTTAATTCTGCTGTAAAGATCAGCTTTTTTGAATTGTTGAACTCAATGAACTGCAGTTTTTAACACTTCCACATTGGCTTCAATTCTTGCGGCCGGAGGTTGCCGCTTGGTATAGACAGGGCCCTGTTTTTTTCAATTTTATTTGACTATTGATTAAAATCTTGATGATCACTCTTGGCATTTGGTTTTCTGTCCATTGCTTAATTGATGAATTGAATTGTTGTTTCAGCTCTAAAAGCTAAAACTACGTAACGTGCAAGGGAAAATCTGCACTGGACCTTAACTGATATATCACTGATATATTGGTATTGGTAATATTCTGTTTTAGGCATGTTATATTTTTCAAAAGAACATACAGTTCTTGCAGCTAATGCATAAAATGGGCGGATTTCAATATGGTGCCATCAAATTGTGTATCAAGCAGATGATCGAATGATCAGATTCTTGGTTGATGATGTACAGTAATGTAAAGTATTATTCTTCAGTCATGTCATTTGTTAAAGGAAGGAGACTTCTGATTATGTGGAATAATCAAATCAGGGCATTCCTGCATGAGAAAGGGTCGTTCTCTATCCAAGCATAGGCACAGTCTATCTGTAGTCCACACTTTACAGATATCAGATATTGGTAATCTATAACCAAAACAGCTGCCAATATTTGATATTTGATAATTGTATGTTACTAAATATATTAAAATTAAATGTTCTTTTTATTAAATGAGTGCCTAAACTATGTCTGTAAGTGCCCACCCCTTTGTATTTACGTCTTTATAAACTAGTCCAGTCTGAATTAACCAACCGATCACAGTTGGCTTGTATGTAAATATTCAATCACAGTGAACATGTGTATAGTTTATCTTCTATATGACTTCTACAAAACATATTTATTAAGTCTGGCTTTTATGTAGAGTTTAACAATTTTATTATTCCAATGTTTTATATTGATTTTAATGTTGTTTTATCTGTTTTTTATTATTTATCTACTCAGTTTTATTGATTTTTTTAGCCTTCGACTCTTATCCTTACCCCTTTTTTTATTTATTAATTTGAACTATGTATATTCTTAATGTTAATTTGATGCTTTAACTTATTTTAATATTACATATCTTATTGGTTTTGATGTGCATTAGTCTCCGTTTTTGTTTTTTAATTTCTTGCCATTATTTTATTTCTGCGTCTTCCTTGTTTTCAATCGCTGTAGAGCACTTTGAATTGCATTTGATTTGTACGAAAGGTGCTATATAAATAAAGCTTGATTGATTAATGATATGTCCAGCAACTCTCTCACTCTTTCTCCCGCTCCTTCTGTCCAGTTTTGCTTTAAGAGCAGCTGTGGGCACACGTTTCCCCTCTTTTTAATATTTTTGAGATGTATATCGATCAGCTGTCAGTGTCCTCGTCCTCTGAGTCCAACATGATTAGCTTGGTAGAACACTTGACAGCACTTGGTACCTCATATGTTGGTGAGGGGCTTAGCTGAGTGAAAAATGTAGCAGAGGGAGAGGCAGAGGGTTTTTTCAAAGATATTATTCATGTTGCATACTACTGCTTTAATTTTTCATCTCCTCTTATAAAATCTGTATTATCATTGGTCTCCAAAACTCCCATATGTGTGTGACTCTTATTCACAGCCCTTTGCAGGTAAGACAGAAAACCACATGAAGATACACACAAAATGAATCTGTGCTGGGCCTGTTTATTTCTATTCTCCTCATGACCTTTGTGGAGACATTATGACGGCCATGTCTAGAAGGATGTTGTAAACTATTCTGACACGCTGAATCGATGTGGGGTTATAATGGTGGTGAATACATGAGAGCACAGTTCTGCTGAGCCTATAGTGTAGAGGTTGTAGATCAATCCTGGTTGTGGGTTTCTAAGATTCTTGATGTGTGGACCTGTGGCAGTTGTGTCATAACCAGACTTGCGTGGTTGAGGAGAACTCTCTACCTCTCTCCTGCTGATGTTTCCTCTCCCCCTTTCTCCCCCCTGTTCATCCTGCGTTAGTGTCACTGAAGTCTGCCCGGCAGCCCGCCTGCATGTGAGGAGGATTTTGTCACTTTCTATCACTTGTTCCCAACCCCCCACCATCACACACACACACACACACACACACACACATACACACACACACACATATATATACACACCTCCCACCATTTGCAGACACGGTTACATAACAGCACAAGGATTTCTGGGCTATGGGAGGTTTACTCCCCCTCTTATGCTGCTACCTCTTCCTTCTCCATCCCTCTTTCTTCTTCTTCTTCTTCTTCTTCTGCTTTCATCCTCACACACCAAGCCTACACACACACACACTTTCTTCACATTTGCCATATGCTTGACACACACCTTTCGTCACACAAACAACACATACTGTTGTGTAATTCGCTGGGTTCCTGATCCCTCTCTTATCTCAGGTTTTTCCATCATAGGATTCTCACTAAAGGGGAGACACGTTCGGGCTGGCAGTGTTGATAAGTGCACAACTGCCCCCTGCTGTTCAAACAGAAAAACACACTTGTCTGGGTCACTGCAGAGCAATTAATTTCACACACTCAGCCCTCTTATTCATATTTCTTTAACACATTTTGCACATGCAATAGCAGCTGCTAGAACAATATGTCGGCTGAATATTAACATATAACATTTTGTGATTCTGTTAAGGTTTTGACAGAGATATCTCTTGCATTGGACACCCACACAGGCAGCATCAATCTTGTTCGTCTTCACCATAAAAACAATAAATGGGCTGCCCTCTGCTGTCTGATCAATGTCACCACACCTCTCTCTCCTCCTGAACAATCCTCTAATCATTTGATTCAAGTTAAACAGCTCTTTGAAAATTAGATAGAGACTGGACGTGCCTCACTGATGGTGTATGAGCTGTATTGATCCACGCAGCCCTGATGGTCCCCCTTTGACAGAAGCAGGAATAACAGGGTGAGTGATGGTGCAGGAGCTATGGCATTTAATGGCTGGTGAGATTACAAATCAATGGCTCTGCTGAGGGAGAAAATGTCTGCCGTTTAGTGGCATTACAGTGAGGAGAGGGCAGAGGGGAGAGGAGGCACAAAGAGGTGAGTGGAGGGCTGAAGATGTTTTATAGGCGCATTGAAAATGATGTAATGTAAAGAATGCAGACATGGGAGGTAAGAAATAAGGCAACAAATATACTTCACTGAAGAGCACGGATGTGAACCAAATTTTAATTTTGGAAAAACATTTCTTCTGCTTTGGAAGCAGACAAATAAAAAGCATCTCTATGTTATTCAATGCTTCTGTGATTGTTTTCAACGTTTTCCTCTCGCTGCTCTGCTCGCTACCAGCAGCCTCTTCATCTTCATTGTGCAATGAGCTGTGTTGTCCATCGAAATAAAGCTTATTTAGATTTTGATACTGAGATGCTTTTCTTGTATGCTTTTTTTCCAGACCTGGAATTAGGGGTCATTTATGAGATTGCTAGCTAACTATTTCAATGTCAATTAAATGGTTTGAGTATTTTTTGAAGCAAATTAAGTCACATTTATCTGACTCCAACTAGGCCGGTGCAATTACTCACAATTTCATCATTGCAACAGTCTGAATTTATAGCAATAAATAAGAAAAAATATTATATGTTAGCATGCAATCAGATTAATAAGTGCCAATTAAGTAGAAAAAAAATTTGGGATTGAGCTTGTATAACGTGCAAGAAACATGTTGCAAACACAGAAAACACTACATTAAAAACTGAGTTAAAATGAATGGTACTCTCATTTTAATTTGTTTATCGCAGTTGATATCCTTATCGCCATACTGAACAATTTGATTACGAATCGAAAGTTTTCTCATATCATGCAGGCCTAATTCCAGCTTCATAAATGTCATGTTTTCACGTTTCTTTTCTTGTGAACAAAGATAACGGAGGACTTCATGGGGTTTAGAGAAGCACTAGCTAAGGTGTTCCTCCCCTTTCAGACTTTTTATAGATTAACAACCAATCTATTAATTGTTGGAAATAAACTTTAAAATAGTGTGACGACTCCTCACACCACTAGGTGTTCCCGCTTTGATGGTTCATGGTGGACTTGTCATTAGGTGAAACCTGGGCCCAGTGTAGCCCACATCATAAATCCTCCACTTTAACTATAAAGATAGGATGCAATAAGATACGGATGAACATTATTAGCTGTTGGGTCAATCTGTCAACAGAGCAAATATCAGCTGATACCAATGTTCAACTGCTACATCAGTGCATCCTTAAAAATACTGGCTAGATGCAGCTTTTACAAACTCTGCTCACAAAATACTGGAAACTTAGAGAAAACCATGTATACATATTGTTGAGATGTGACACAGATAGTAGTCAACAAAATTAGTACAACAGAGATAACCACCTCCTCCAAACAACGGGACCATGGCCCAGAGGAAATGCCAGCACCCAACTCTGACCACTTGTTAACACCACAAGGTTACCATGGTCAGAGCAGTGAGCACCTCCTGTAACTCCCTCCCAACCCTAGACCACTTAATACCACAAGGCTGTCACGATCATGTTGATCAGAACTGATTTTCTGCTGGAAGGTGATGGGAGGTCATTGTCCCAGCTTATGTCCACAGTTATGGTAGCAAAAAAGTCTAAAATTGTGCAACCATATGTTTATAAACATGTAAGTTATCATAAGTAAGTATTAATATCAAAGTAAGCTAATGCTTCATACAATAAGTTACTTTAAACCACTAAGTGGAGGAAACATTAAAGTTGCAGAATGCATTTTCTGTAGCACTTACTGATGTGTTTAGTCTGTATTTTCTGTCCAATGTGGATCCAAGATTTAAATTTCACATTCCAGGAACATATACCTTTGGTCTGTCTACCACGAGCGTTGTTCTAATTAGCAATAACTTTGGTTAGGGGTAGGCTTGTGTAAGTTTTACAAAGACACCCCCCCAGCCTCGTCCATCCACTGGGCGGATTGGAATGGGAATGCTAAGGGCAAGCTCAGGCCATCGCACATCGATTTAGCCCTCTGTTGCTGTCAGAATCACTTGCTATGACAGCAATGTCACTTGTGCATAAGTGTAAGAGAAGGATTAACTACTCCAAGGAGGATGTCACATATACTTGTTCAAAATCTCACTACCAGTAAGGCTGAGGGTGTAAGTGGCCTAAACAAGATCCAAGGGTTCGTGTTAGAAACAGACCCCAAGTGGTCAGGGTTAGGGAAAGGGTTCGGGTAAGGCGATAGATAGTGGTTAGGGTTAGGGTTTAGGGTATAGGCTTTAGGGTTAACCTTACCTCACACACCAATATACCCACATGCAGCTGCATCAGTTAAATAAAGTGCCTGAGATCTGTGTTGCCATTTGTTGCTCCAGATGTGCAGAAATGTTACAGCCAGTCCAGTGTTAAAGGTTAGAATCAGGCCTGCATCACCGACAAGCTGCCATGTTCACATTTCCAGCTGAGATTATGAGTTTGGAAAAGAGTCAAGACAAGAGCATGCTCCTCTGAATCTAAAGCAGGGTGAGGCTGAATACAAAGAGCCCACTAAACTCTCCAGGCTGACCTTAAACAAAGTAATCCTTTGGTATTTATGATTCAAATTCTATTGAAATGTTATGAACCTTTAGATTTGGACAAGTATGTTACTGTTAATGCAACCAATAATTTAATAAACTACTGATAATACTCTTTTGAGCTACAGAGGTGCAGTATGTTGTTTCTCTGTTCACATAACATCAGGGGGCAGACAAAATATCAAGTTAACAATCGCTTCATAACCTGTTACAAAGGCCGCTCCTGTAAGATTTAATATCACAAGCTTTTAAATATTCTGGGCCTACATAACGTGTGTCTTTACAGGGAAAAACTGTCTGAGCAAACAGCTCTGGAAAAAGAGGCAAACTGGTCCTTAGTTAGCACTAATAAACAGGTTAGAGTGGCTGTCGTAGCAGAGACGATTCAGAGACTTCAAAGTCCCTCTCTACAAAGTGTTTATTATTCTTTGTTGCACTGTGAATTTCAACTGTTCTCCAAACAAAACTTCACATCTCGAAGCAAATCTCTTTCACAGATGGCCAACAACAACACAAAGTGAAGTCGAAAATACACAAGTATCACATTTCTCATAACAAGACAAAGCTGTGACTACACAAGGCTTTCCAAGTGCTGATAAAAAATCCCATAAAAATCCTAATCAGGTGCCCACACTCTCCCCTCTTATTTACTCTTCTTTTAATCCAACAATAGGAGTCATTCACAATAGGCCTTTGAGACTCGATATGTGTTCGCCATCGCACTGCGGCTCTATATCAAAGAGACTGCCTTGTATTTACATGGCGTCTATTACAGCAGAGGGGCAGAGAAGCCTGAATAAACACACAAACAATCCTCTGTCTGGTCGGCCAACAACACCAGTCCGTTATCATGGGAGCACAATGGCTGACGGTCACAGCTGGAAAAGCACTGAGGGCTGGATTTGAGGGGATAGTCACAATAATGATCTAAATTAGGAGCACACAATATACCGGCTGAGTATCGGCATTGCTGATGCAAATAGTTTCTGCTTTAACTGATTGTATTAGTCAATATACTGTTCATCTGTTGCTTTGTATCAATCTAATGATGTCAAGTTAGATGGCAGTCTTTCAGTCAGTGTTTTATAATTATTAATGCCCAAGCACCAACATGCAGTGATAGCGAGGCCCTATTGGAACCCTAAAAATTATTATCATTCATCATTTGTGTTGGTAGGTCTTTTCTGCTTTTGAATGGTTTGTGCATTGAATTGTATTGAAACATAGAAGTATTTATGATGTCATTCAAGGTTTTCTGGCTTGTGCGAATACTTAAAATTGCTTCTTGCTAAGTTTGTGATTAAAAAACTACAAAAGCTTTTGAAGCTGTTATTTTTTTCCCTAAAGTATATTTCTGTTAATGTGAAAGAGGGTCAAATTAAAGGTTATTTTTTTAGACTGTAGAGTGCAGTGAACCCCTGAATGCCTGGCTATTTTTACTAATGACTTGAGAATGAAGACTGATTTGTGTCTCTAGTCCCTGGTAATTACTAAAAACTAAAATTAAATAACAAAAAGAATATAATACATAAAAAAAAAAAAAAACATCAATATCCAAATCATAGACAGTAAATAAAATGGACGTCATCTCTCTCTACTCAAAGTGAGGCTGCCACAAAAATTGCTCCCCCTAGTGGCTGGCTGCAGTATATGTCAAAAACTGTCTCCCCCATTCATTTGAATGAGGTTGCGGACAAACTTTAAAAAACAAATACATGTCGTACGAACGTTTCTCACATCCATATGCTGTGGTGATATGTAGTTATTATTTGACTGTTTTGTGTTCAAGGCCTCTTTTTTCTGAAAAGTTTCTTTTTCGTTAGTTATTAGAGGTTAAAAAACGGGATTTTACATCCAGGTTTTACTTTGATTGACAGCTGCCGTAGAGAGAAACTCCGTAGGACCTTGGGACACTACGCTGTAGGGCGGAGCTTGTTACCGTGGAAACACAAATTCCCTACTGCGCAGACTCTGGCTGGATATTTTGCCTTCAAAACCGTACAATGGGAAAAGGTGGAGCGACACTGTCCATACGGTCTATGATCCAAACAAGCTATTGGCTATATTTGTATTAACATTCGTAATTGTCTAACATCTGTACCATCCCTGATTTTCTCAATCGGTGCATTCTGAATAGAGGCTGACAGAAAAAATACCTAAAAAAGACAGTTTCCTCTTGAGACAAATTCATAGAAAATGTCAATAGCTGTTTTAGGATTATATTTGGCTTTTATCTATCTCTGAACCCATCTGCAATCAGTGGATAGTCTCCAGAAACAACTGACATTTTTGGGGTGTGGCCAGTGGTTAGTGGTAAAGAACTTTTTTTCCCTGTGTTTTTCTTGTGTTTACGATTTGTATTAAAACCCAGGAACAGAGAATGGAGTTTGTATTTAGAACTAATAGGGAATTATTGGCTTCACTTGAATGCAGATGTCTTTTTACAGAGATTAGTAAAGCTAAAGCATCCTTTGATGACTGCCGATGGTTTCCAGGATCGCGTTATGGCTGACTGCCTTCTGCCACTTTCCTCTGCACATGAAGTGTTTTCCTTTATGCAACCAAAGCTGGCTGAGAAGCATACGGGCTGCATAGGGAAGCCAGAATACTAGATACCAAATTAGAGTCCTTCGCCTACAGATCCAGCTTTTTTATGCAAATTTGTGAATTGAGATTAAGCTATGTTAAAAATGAAATTTTGTATTTGTGACCTGTTTTATGGATATTCAGTGTGTCTTTAACAGTCCAAAACTGATCTGAATTAAGGCTAGGATTAGGGTTAGGGTTAGGCTTAGGGAAGGTCGTAGAGAGTCGTGGGTGGTACCGTTGGAAAGCCCATGGCTGACAATTGGGGTTAGAGCTTGGTCCCAAATCTTTGCGACTTCCGGTTCCGGAGATACGTCATGTTTTATTTTCAAAATTGCCGTATCTCCTGAACGGTGGGCCGTAGAGAGTCGTGGATGGTACCGTTGGAAAGCCCGTGGCCATATTATGTGGGACGGAGCTTGGTTTGGAGTCTCTTGGACCCTCTGTTGAGGAGTTATAGGTAAAAAACGGATCTGAATTAGGGTTAGGCTTAGGCTTAGGGTTAGGCTTAGGGAAGGTCGTAGAGAGTCATGGGTTAGGGTTAGGGAAGGTCGCAGAGAGTCATGGGTGGTACCGTTGGAAAGCCCGTGGCCATATTATGTGTGAAGAATCTTGGTTTGGAGTCTCTAGGACCTTCTGTTGAGGAGTTATAGGTACAAAACTGATCTGAATTAGGCTTAGGCTTAGGCTTAGGGAAGGTCGTAGAGAGTCATGGGTTAGGGTTAGGCTTAGGGTTAGGGAAGGTCGCAGAGAGTCATGGGTGGTACCGTTGGAAAGCCCGTGGCCATATTATGGTGACGGATCTTGGTTTGGAGTCTCTAGGACCTTCTGTTGAGGAGTTACAGGTACAAAACTGATCTGAATTAAGGCTAGGATTAGGGTTAGGGTTAGGCTTAGGGAAGGTCGTAGAGAGTTGTGGGTAGTACCGTTGGAAAGCCCATGGCTGACAATTGGGGTTAGAGCTTGGTCCCAAATCTTTGCGACTTCCGGTTCCGGATATACGTCATGTTTTATTTTCAAAATTGCCGTATCTCCTGAACGGTGGGCCGTAGAGCGTCGTGGATGGTACCGTTGGAAAGCCCGTGGCCATATTATGTGGGACGGAGCTTGGTTTGGAGTCTCTAGGACCTTCTCTTGAGGAGTTATAGGTAAAAAACGGATCTGAATTAGGGTTAGGCTTAGGCTTAGGTTTAGGCTTAGGGAAGGTCGTAGAGAGTCATGGGTTAGGGTTACGGTTAGGGTTAGGGTTAGGGAAGGTCGCAGAGAGTCATGGGTGGTACCGTTGGAAAGCCCGTGGCCATATTATGGTGACAGATCTTGGTTTGGAGTCTCTAGGACCTTCTGTTGAGGAGTTACAGGTACAAAACTGATCTGAATTAAGGCTAGGATTAGGGTTAGGGTTAGGCTTAGGGAAGGTCGTAGAGAGTCGTGGGTTAGGGTTAGGGTTAGGGTTAGGCTTAGGGAAGGTCGTAGAGAGTCATGGGTTAGGGTTAGGGTTAGGGTTAGGCTTAGGGAAGGTCGTAGAGATTCATGGGTTAGGGTTAGGCTTAGGGTTAGGGAAGGTCGCAGAGAGTCATGGGTGGTACCGTTGGAAAGCCCGTGGCCATATTATGGTGACGGATCTTGGTTTGGAGTCTCTAGGACCTTCTGTTGAGGAGTTACAGGTACAAAACTGATCTGAATTAAGGCTAGGATTAGGGTTAGGGTTAGGCTTAGGGAAGGTCGTAGAGAGTTGTGGGTGGTACCGTTGGAAAGCCCATGGCTGACAATTGGGGTTAGAGCTTGGTCCCAAATCTTTGCGACTTCCGGTTCCAGAAATACGTCATGTTTTATTTTCAAAATTGCCGTATCTCCTGAACGGTGGGCTGTAGAGAGTCGTGGATGGTACCGTTGGAAAGCCCGTGGCCATATTATGTGGGACGGAGCTTGGTTTGGAGTCTCTAGGACCTTCTCTTGAGGAGTTATAGGTAAAAAACGGATCTGAATTAGGGTTAGGCTTAGGCTTAGGTTTAGGCTTAGGGAAGGTCGTAGAGAGTCATGGGTTAGGGTTAGGGTTAGGGTTAGGGAAGGTCGCAGAGAGTCATGGGTGGTACCGTTGGAAAGCCCGTGGCCATATTATGGTGACGGATCTTGGTTTGGAGTCTCTAGGACCTTCTGTTGAGGAGTTACAGGTACAAAACTGATCTGAATTAAGGCTAGGATTAGGGTTAGGGTTAGGCTTAGGGAAGGTCGTAGAGAGTTGTGGGTGGTACCGTTGGAAAGCCCATGGCTGACAATTGGGGTTAGAGCTTGGTCCCAAATCTTTGCGACTTCCGGTTCCAGAGATACGTCATGTTTTATTTTCAAAATTGCCGTATCTCCTGAACGGTGGGCCGTAGAGAGTCGTGGATGGTACCGTTGGAAAGCCCGTGGCCATATTATGTGGCACGGAGCTTGGTTTGGAGTCTCTTGGACCCTCTGTTGAGGAGTTATAGGTAAAAAACGGATCTGAATTAGGGTTAGGCTTAGGCTTAGGCTTAGGCTTAGGGAAGGTCGTAGAGAGTCATTGGTTAGGGTTAGGCTTAGGGTTAGGGAAGGTCGCAGAGAGTCATGGGTGGTACCGTTGGAAAGCCCGTGGCCATATTATGGTGACGGATCTTGGTTTGGAGTCTCTAGGACCTTCTGTTGAGGAGTTACAGGTACAAAACTGATCTGAATTAAGGCTAGGATTAGGGTTAGGGTTAGGCTTAGGGAAGGTCGTAGAGAGTTGTGGGTGGTACCGTTGGAAAGCCCATGGCTGACAATTGGGGTTAGAGCTTGGTCCCAAATATTTGCGACTTCCGGTTCCGGATATACGTCATGTTTTATTTTCAAAATTGCCGTATCTCCTGAACGGTGGGCCGTAGAGCGTCGTGGATGGTACCGTTGGAAAGCCCGTGGCCATATTATGTGGGACGGAGCTTGGTTTGGAGTCTCAAGGACCTTCTCTTGAGGAGTTATAGGTAAAAAACGGATCTGAATTAGGGTTAGGCTTAGGATTAGGTTTAGGCTTAGGGAAGGTCGTAGAGAGTCATGGGTTAGGGTTAGGGTTAGGGTTAGGGTTAGGGTTAGGGAAGGTCGCAGAGAGTCATGGGTGGTACCGTTGGAAAGCCCGTGGCCATATTATGGTGACGGATCTTGGTTTGGAGTCTCTAGGACCTTCTGTTGAGGAGTTACAGGTACAAAACTGATCTGAATTAAGGCTAGGATTAGGGTTAGGGTTAGGCTTAGGGAAGGTCATAGAGAGTCGTGGGTGGTACCGTTTGAAAGCCCATGGCTGACAATTGGGGTTAGAGCTTGGTCCCAAATCTTTGCGACTTCCGGTTCCGGAGATACGTCATGTTTTATTTTCAAAATTGCCTTATCTCCTGAACGGTGGGCCGTAGAGAGTCGTGGATGGTACCGTTGGAAAGCCCGTGGCCATATTATGTGGGACGGAGCTTGGTTTGGAGTCTCTGCGACCCTCTGTTGAGGAGTTATAGGTAAAAAACTGATCTGAATTAGGGTTAGGCTTAGGCTTAGGGTTAGGCTTAGGGAAGGTCGTAGAGAGTCATGGGTTAGGGTTAGGGAAGGTCGCAGAGAGTCGTGGATGGTACCGTTGGAAAGCCCGTGGCCATATTATGTGGGACGGAGCTTGGTTTGGAGTCTCTAGGACCTTCTCTTGAGGAGTTATAGGTAAAAAACGGATCTGAATTAGGGTTAGGCTTAGGCTTAGGTTTAGGCTCAGGGAAGGTCGTAGAGAGTCATGGGTTAGGGTTAGGGTTAGGGTTAGGGTTAGGGTTAGGGTTAGGGTTAGGGAAGGTAGCAGAGAGACATGGTTGGTACCGTTGGAAAGCCCGTGGCCATATTATGTGTGAAGAATCTTGGTTTGGAGTCTCTAGGACCTTCTGTTGAGGAGTTATAGGTACAAAACTGATCTGAATTAGGCTTAGGTTTAGGCTTAGGGAAGGTCGTAGAGATTCATGGGTTAGGGTTAGGCTTAGGGTTAGGGAAGGTCGCAGAGAGTCATGGGTGGTACTGTTGGAAAGCCCGTGGCCATATTATGTGTGAAGAATCTTGGTTTGGAGTCTCTAGGACCTTCTGTTGAGGAGTTATAGGTACAAAACTGATCTGAATTAGGCTTAGGTTTAGGCTTAGGGAAGGTCGTAGAGATTCATGGGTTAGGGTTAGGCTTAGGGTTAGGGAAGGTCGCAGAGAGTCATGGGTGGTACCGTTGGAAAGCCCGTGGCCATATTATGGTGACGGATCTTGGTTTGGAGTCTCTAGGACCTTCTGTTGAGGAGTTACAGGTACAAAACTGATCTGAATTAAGGCTAGGATTAGGGTTAGGGTTAGGCTTAGGGAAGGTCGTAGAGAGTTGTGGGTGGTACCGTTGGAAAGCCCATGGCTGACAATTGGGGTTAGAGCTTGGTCCCAAATCTTTGCGACTTCCGGTTCCAGAGATACGTCATGTTTTATTTTCAAAATTGCCGTATCTCCTGAACGGTGGGCTGTAGAGAGTCGTGCATGGTACCGTTGGAAAGCCCGTGGCCATATTATGTGGGACGGAGCTTGGTTTGGAGTCTCTAGGACCTTCTGTTGAGGAGTTATAGGTAAAAAACGGATCTGAATTAGGGTTAGGCTTAGGCTTAGGTTTAGGCTTAGGGAAGGTCGTAGAGAGTCATGGGTTAGGGTTAGGGTTAGGGTTAGGGTTAGGGAAGGTCGTAGAGAGTCATGGGTGGTACCGTTGGAAAGCTGTGGCCATATTATGGTGACGGACCTTGGTTTGGAGTCTCTAGGACCTTCTGTTGAGGAGTTACAGGTACAAAACTGATCTGAATTAAGGCTAGGATTAGGGTTAGGGTTAGGCTTAGGGAAGGTCGTAGAGAGTCGTGGGTGGTACCGTTGGAAAGCCCATGGCTGACAATTGGGGTTAGAGCTTGGTCCCAAATCTTTGCGACTTCCGGTTCCGGAGATACGTCATGTTTTATTTTCAAAATTGCCGTATCTCCTGAACGGTGGGCCGTAGAGAGTCGTGGATGGTACCGTTGGAAAGCCCGTGGCCATATTATGATGGACGGAGCTTGGTTTGGAGTCTCTTGGACCCTCTGTTGAGGAGTTATAGGTAAAAAACGGATCTGAATTAGGGTTAGGCTTAGGCTTAGGGAAGGTCGTAGAGAGTCATGGGTTAGGGTTAGGCTTAGGGTTAGGGAAGGTCGCAGAGAGTCATGGGTGGTACCGTTGGAAAGCCCGTGGCCATATTATGGTGACGGATCTTGGTTTGGAGTCTCTAGGACCTTCTGTTGAGGAGTTACAGGTACAAAACTGATCTGAATTAAGGCTAGGATTAGGGTTAGGGTTAGGCTTAGGGAAGGTCGTAGAGAGTTGTGGGTGGTACCGTTGGAAAGCCCATGGCTGACAATTGGGGTTAGAGCTTGGTCCCAAATATTTGCGACTTCCGGTTCCGGATATACGTCATGTTTTATTTTCAAAATTGCCGTATCTCCTGAACGGTGGGCCGTAGAGCGTCGTGGATGGTACCGTTGGAAAGCCCGTGGCCATATTATGTGGGACGGAGCTTGGTTTGGAGTCTCTAGGACCTTCTCTTGAGGAGTTATAGGTAAAAAACGGATCTGAATTAGGGTTAGGCTTAGGATTAGGTTTAGGCTTAGGGAAGGTCGTAGAGAGTCATGGGTTAGGGTTAGGGTTAGGGTTAGGGTTAGGGTTAGGGTTAGGGAAGGTCGCAGAGAGTCATGGGTGGTACCGTTGGAAAGCCCGTGGCCATATTATGGTGACGGATCTTGGTTTGGAGTCTCTAGGACCTTCTGTTGAGGAGTTACAGGTACAAAACTGATCTGAATTAAGGCTAGGATTAGGGTTAGGGTTAGGCTTAGGGAAGGTCGTAGAGAGTCGTGGGTGGTACCGTTGGAAAGCCCATGGCTGACAATTGGGGTTAGAGCTTGGTCCCAAATCTTTGCGACTTCCGGTTCCGGAGATACGTCATGTTTTATTTTCAAAATTGCCTTATCTCCTGAACGGTGGGCCGTAGAGAGTCGTGGATGGTACCGTTGGAAAGCCCGTGGCCATATTATGTGGGACGGAGCTTGGTTTGGAGTCTCTTGGACCCTCTGTTGAGGAGTTATAGGTAAAAAACGGATCTGAATTAGGGTTAGGCTTAGGCTTAGGGTTAGGCTTAGGGAAGGTCGTAGAGAGTCATGGGTTAGGGTTAGGGAAGGTCGCAGAGAGTCGTGGATGGTACCGTTGGAAAGCCCGTGGCCATATTATGTGGGACGGAGCTTGGTTTGGAGTCTCTAGGACCTTCTGTTGAGGAGTTATAGGTAAAAAACGGATCTGAATTAGGGTTAGGCTTAGGCTTAGGTTTAGGCTCAGGGAAGGTCGTAGAGAGTCATGGGTTAGGGTTAGGGTTAGGGTTAGGGTTAGGGAAGGTAGCAGAGAGACATGGGTGGTACCGTTGGAAAGCCCGTGGCCATATTATGGTGACGGATCTTGGTTTGGAGTCTCTAGGACCTTCTGTTGAGGAGTTACAGGTACAAAACTGATCTGAATTAAGGCTAGGATTAGGGTTAGGGTTAGGCTTAGGGAAGGTCGTAGAGAGTCGTGGGTGGTACCGTTTGAAAGCCCATGGCTGACAATTGGGGTTAGAGCTTGGTCCCAAATCTTTGCGACTTCCGGTTCCGGAGATACGTCATGTTTTATTTTCAAAATTGCCTTATCTCCTGAACGGTGGGCCGTAGAGAGTCGTGGATGGTACCGTTGGAAAGCCCGTGGCCATATTATGTGGGACGGAGCTTGGTTTGGAGTCTCTTGGACCCTCTGTTGAGGAGTTATAGGTAAAAAACGGATCTGAATTAGGGTTAGGCTTAGGCTTAGGGTTAGGCTTAGGGAAGGTCGTAGAGAGTCATGGGTTAGGGTTAGGGAAGGTCGCAGAGAGTCGTGGATGGTACCGTTGGAAAGCCCGTGGCCATATTATGTGGGACGGAGCTTGGTTTGGAGTCTCTAGGACCTTCTGTTGAGGAGTTATAGGTAAAAAACGGATCTGAATTAGGGTTAGGCTTAGGCTTAGGTTTAGGCTCAGGGAAGGTCGTAGAGAGTCATGGGTTAGGGTTAGGGTTAGGGTTAGGGTTAGGGAAGGTAGCAGAGAGACATGGGTGGTACCGTTGGAAAGCCCGTGGCCATATTATGTTGACGGATCTTGGTTTGGAGTCTCTAGGACCTTCTGTTGAGGAGTTACAGGTACAAAACTGATCTGAATTAAGGCTAGGATTAGGGTTAGGGTTAGGCTTAGGGAAGGTCGTAGAGAGTCGTGGGTGGTACCGTTGGAAAGCCCATGGCTGACAATTGGGGTTAGAGCTTGGTCCCAAATATTTGCGACTTCCGGTTCCGGATATACGTCATGTTTTATTTTCAAAATTGCCGTATCTCCTGAACGGTGGGCCGTAGAGCGTCGTGGATGGTACCGTTGGAAAGCCCGTGGCCATATTATGTGGGACGGAGCTTGGTTTGGAGTCTCTAGGACCTTCTCTTGAGGAGTTATAGGTAAAAAACGGATCTGAATTAGGGTTAGGCTTAGGATTAGGTTTAGGCTTAGGGAAGGTCGTAGAGAGTCATGGGTTAGGGTTAGGGTTAGGGTTAGGGTTAGGGTTAGGGAAGGTCGCAGAGAGTCATGGGTGGTACCGTTGGAAAGCCCGTGGCCATATTATGGTGACGGATCTTGGTTTGGAGTCTCTAGGACCTTCTGTTGAGGAGTTACAGGTACAAAACTGATCTGAATTAAGGCTAGGATTAGGGTTAGGGTTAGGCTTAGGGAAGGTCGTAGAGAGTCGTGGGTGGTACCGTTGGAAAGCCCATGGCTGACAATTGGGGTTAGAGCTTGGTCCCAAATCTTTGCGACTTCCGGTTCCGGAGATACGTCATGTTTTATTTTCAAAATTGCCGTATCTCCTGAACGGTGGGCCGTAGAGAGTCGTGGATGGTACCGTTGGAAAGACCGTGGCCATATTATGTGGCACGGAGCTTGGTTTGGAGTCTCTAGGACCTTCTCTTGAGGAGTTATAGGTAAAAAACGGATCTGAATTAGGGTTAGGCTTAGGCTTAGGTTTAGGCTTAGGGAAGGTCGTAGAGAGTCATGGGTTAGGGTTAGGGTTAGGGTTAGGGAAGGTCACAGAGAGTCATGGGTGGTACCGTTGGAAAGCCCGTGGCCATATTATGGTGACGGATCTTGGTTTGGAGTCTCTTGGACCCTCTGTTGAGGAGTTATAGGTAAAAAACGGATCTGAATTAGGGTTAGGCTTAGGCTTAGGTTTAGGCTTAGGGAAGGTCGTAGAGAGTCATGGGTTAGGGTTAGGGTTAGGGTTAGGGTTAGGGAAGGTCGTAGAGAGTCGTGGGTTGTACCGTTGGAAAGCCGTGGCCATATTATGGTGACGGACCTTGGTTTGGAGTCTCTAGGACCTTCTGTTGAGGAGTTACAGGTACAAAACTGATCTGAATTAAGGCTAGGATTAGGGTTAGGGTTAGGCTTAGGGAAGGTCGTAGAGAGTCGTGTGTGGTACCGTTGGAAAGCCCATGGCTGACAATTGGGGTTAGAGCTTGGTCCCAAATCTTTGCGACTTCCAGTTCCAGAGATACGTCATGTTTTATTTTCAAAATTGCCGTATCTCCTGAACGGTGGGCTGTAGAGAGTCGTGCATGGTACCGTTGGAAAGCCCGTGGCCATATTATGTGGGACGGAGCTTGGTTTGGAGTCTCTTGGACCCTCTGTTGAGGAGTTATAGGTAAAAAACGGATCTGAATTAGGGTTAGGCTTAGGCTTAGGCTTAGGCTTAGGGAAGGTCGTAGAGAGTCATTGGTTAGGGTTAGGCTTAGGGTTAGGGAAGGTCACAGAGAGTCATGGGTGGTACCGTTGGAAAGCCCGTGGCCATATTATGGTGACGGATCTTGGTTTGGAGTCTCTAGGACCTTCTGTTGAGGAGTTACAGGTACAAAACTGATCTGAATTAAGGCTAGGATTAGGGTTAGGGTTAGGCTTAGGGAAGGTCGTAGAGAGTCGTGGGTGGTACCGTTGGAAAGCCCATGGCTGACAATTGGGGTTAGAGCTTGGTCCCAAATCTTTGCGACTTCCGGTTCCGGAGATACGTCATGTTTTATTTTCAAAATTGCCGTATCTCCTGAACGGTGGGCCGTAGAGAGTCGTGGATGGTACCGTTGGAAAGCCCGTGGCCATATTATGATGACGGAGCTTGGTTTGGAGTCTCTAGGACCTTCTGTTGAGGAGTTATAGGTAAAAAACGGATCTGAATTAGGGTTAGGCTTAGGCTTAGGGTTAGGCTTAGGGAAGGTCGTAGAGAGTCATGGGTTAGGGTTAGGGATGGTCGCAGAGAGTCATGGGTGGTACCGTTGGAAAGCCCGTGGCCATATTATGTGGGACGGAGCTTGGTTTGGAGTCTCTAGGACCTTCTGTTGAGGAGTTATAGGTACAAAACTGATCTGAATTAGGGTTAGGCTTAGGCTTAGGGTTAGGCTTAGGGAAGGTCGTAGAGAGTCATGGGTTAGGGTTAGGGTTAGGGTTAGGGTTAGGGTTAGGGAAGGTAGCAGAGAGACATGGGTGGTACCGTTGGAAAGCCCGTGGCCATATTATGGTGACGGATCTTGGTTTGGAGTCTCTAGGACCTTCTGTTGAGGAGTTACAGGTACAAAACTGATCTGAATTAAGGCTAGGATTAGGGTTAGGGTTAGGCTTGGGGAAGGTCGTAGAGAGTCGTGGGTGGTACCGTTGGAAAGCCCATGGCTGACAATTGGGGTTAGAGCTTGGTCCCAAATCTTTGCGACTTCCGGTTCCGGAGATACGTCATGTTTTATTTTCAAAATTGCCGTATCTCCTGAACGGTGGGCCGTAGAGAGTCGTGGATGGTACCGTTGGAAAGCCCGTGGCCATATTATGTGGGACGGAGCTTGGTTTGGAGTCTCTTGGACCCTCTGTTGAGGAGTTATAGGTAAAAAACGGATCTGAATTAGGGTTAGGCTTAGGCTTAGGGTTAGGCTTAGGGAAGGTCGTAGAGAGTCATTGGTTAGGGTTAGGCTTAGGGTTAGGGAAGGTCACAGAGAGTCATGGGTGGTACCGTTGGAAAGCCCGTGGCCATATTATGGTGACGGATCTTGGTTTGGAGTCTCTAGGACCTTCTGTTGAGGAGTTACAGGTACAAAACTGATCTGAATTAAGGCTAGGATTA
Source organism: Notolabrus celidotus (assembly GCF_009762535.1). Lineage (NCBI taxonomy): Eukaryota > Metazoa > Chordata > Actinopteri > Labriformes > Labridae > Notolabrus > Notolabrus celidotus. The sequence continues at coordinate 16,207,736 of NC_048272.1, read as the reverse complement.
GGGTTAGGGTTAGGCTTAGGGAAGGTCGTAGAGAGTCGTGGGTGGTACCGTTGGAAAGCCCATGGCTGACAATTGGGGTTAGAGCTTGGTCCCAAATCTTTGCGACTTCCGGTTCCGGAGATACGTCATGTTTTATTTTCAAAATTGCCGTATCTCCTGAACGGTGAGCCGTAGAGAGTCGTGGATGGTACCGTTGGAAAGCCCGTGGCCATATTATGAGGGGCAGGGCTTGGTTTGGAGTCTCTAGGACCTTCTGTTGAGGAGTTATAGGTAAAAAACGGATCTGAATTAGGGTTAGGCTTAGGCTTAGGGTTAGGCTTAGGGAAGGTCGTAGAGAGTCATGGGTTAGGGTTATGGAAGGTCGCAGAGAGTCGTGGATGGTACCGTTGGAAAGCCCGTGGCCATATTATGTGGGACGGAGCTTGGTTTGGAGTCTCTAGGACTTTCTGTTGAGGAGTTATAGGTAAAAAACGGATCTGAATTAGGGTTAGGCTTAGGCTTAGGTTTAGGCTCAGGGAAGGTCGTAGAGAGTCATGGGTTAGGGTTAGGGTTAGGGTTAGGGTTAGGGTTAGGGAAGGTAGCAGAGAGACATGGGTGGTACCGTTGGAAAGCCCGTGGCCATATTATGGTGACGGATCTTGGTTTGGAGTCTCTAGGACCTTCTGTTGAGGAGTTACAGGTACAAAACTGATCTGAATTAAGGCTAGGATTAGGGTTAGGGTTAGGCTTGGGGAAGGTCGTAGAGAGTCGTGGGTGGTACCGTTGGAAAGCCCATGGCTGACAATTGGGGTTAGAGCTTGGTCCCAAATCTTTGCGACTTCCGGTTCCGGAGATACGTCATGTTTTATTTTCAAAATTGCCGTATCTCCTGAACGGTGGGCCGTAGAGAGTCGTGGATGGTACCGTTGGAAAGCCCGTGGCCATATTATGTGGGACGGAGCTTGGTTTGGAGTCTCTAGGACCTTCTGTTGAGGAGTTATAGGTAAAAAACGGATCTGAATTAGGGTTAGGCTTAGGCTTAGGGTTAGGCTTAGGGAAGGTCGTAGAGAGTCATGGGTTAGGGTTAGGGAAGGTCGCAGAGAGTCATGGGTGGTACTGTTGGAAAGCCCGTGGCCATATTATGTGTGAAGAATCTTGGTTTGGAGTCTCTAGGACCTTCTGTTGAGGAGTTATAGGTACAAAACTGATCTGAATTAGGCTTAGGCTTAGGCTTAGGGAAGGTCGTAGAGAGTCATGGGTTAGGGTTAGGCTTAGGGTTAGGGAAGGTCGCAGAGAGTCATGGGTGGTACCGTTGGAAAGCCCGTGGCCATATTATGGTGACGGATCTTGGTTTGGAGTCTCTAGGACCTTCTGTTGAGGAGTTATAGGTAAAAAACGGATCTGAATTAGGGTTAGGCTTAGGCTTAGGGTTAGGCTTAGGGAAGGTCGTAGAGAGTCATGGGTTAGGGTTAGGGAAGGTCGCAGAGAGTCATGGGTGGTACCGTTGGAAAGCCCGTGGCCATATTATGTGTGAAGAATCTTGGTTTGGAGTCTCTAGGACCTTCTGTTGAGGAGTTATAGGTACAAAACTGATCTGAATTAGGCTTAGGCTTAGGCTTAGGGAAGGTCGTAGAGAGTCATGGGTTAGGGTTAGGGTTAGGGTTAGGGTTAGGGAAGGTCGCAGAGAGTCATGGGTGGTACCGTTGGAAAGCCCGTGGCCATATTATGGTGACGGATCTTGGTTTGGAGTCTCTAGGACCTTCTGTTGAGGAGTTACAGGTACAAAACTGATCTGAATTAAGGCTAGGATTAGGGTTAGGGTTAGGCTTAGGGAAGGTCGTAGAGAGTCGTGGGTGGTACCGTTGGAAAGCCCATGGCTGACAATTGGGGTTAGAGCTTGGTCCCAAATCTTTGCGACTTCCGGTTCCGGAGATACGTCATGTTTTATTTTCAAAATTGCCGTATCTCCTGAACGGTGGGCCGTAGAGAGTCGTGGATGGTACCGTTGGAAAGACCGTGGCCATATTATGTGGGACGGAGCTTGGTTTGGAGTCTCTTGGACCCTCTGTTGAGGAGTTATAGGTAAAAAACGGATCTGAATTAGGGTTAGGCTTAGGCTTAGGGTTAGGCTTAGGGAAGGTCGTAGAGAGTCATTGGTTAGGGTTAGGCTTAGGGTTAGGGAAGGTCACAGAGAGTCATGGGTGGTACCGTTGGAAAGCCCGTGGCCATATTATGGTGACGGATCTTGGTTTGGAGTCTCTAGGACCTTCTGTTGAGGAGTTACAGGTACAAAACTGATCTGAATTAAGGCTAGGATTAGGGTTAGGGTTAGGCTTAGGGAAGGTCGTAGAGAGTCGTGGGTGGTACCGTTGGAAAGCCCATGGCTGACAATTGGGGTTAGAGCTTGGTCCCAAATCTTTGCGACTTCCAGTTCCAGAGATACGTCATGTTTTATTTTCAAAATTGCCGTATCTCCTGAACGGTGGGCTGTAGAGAGTCGTGCATGGTACCGTTGGAAAGCCCGTGGCCATATTATGTGGGACGGAGCTTGGTTTGGAGTCTCTAGGACCTTCTGTTGAGGAGTTATAGGTAAAAAACGGATCTGAATTAGGGTTAGGCTTAGGCTTAGGTTTAGGCTTAGGGAAGGTCGTAGAGAGTCATGGGTTAGGGTTAGGGTTAGGGTTAGGGTTAGGGAAGGTCGTAGAGAGTCATGGGTGGTACCGTTGGAAAGCCGTGGCCATATTATGGTGACGGACCTTGGTTTGGAGTCTCTAGGACCTTCTGTTGAGGAGTTACAGGTACAAAACTGATCTGAATTAAGGCTAGGATTAGGGTTAGGGTTAGGCTTAGGGAAGGTCGTAGAGAGTCGTGGGTGGTACCGTTGGAAAGCCCATGGCTGACAATTGGGGTTAGAGCTTGGTCCCAAATCTTTGCGACTTCCGGTTCCGGAGATACGTCATGTTTTATTTTCAAAATTGCCGTATCTCCTGAACGGTGGGCCGTAGAGAGTCGTGGATGGTACCGTTGGAAAGCCCGTGGCCATATTATGTGGGACGGAGCTTGGTTTGGAGTCTCTTGGACCCTCTGTTGAGGAGTTATAGGTAAAAAACGGATCTGAATTAGGGTTAGGCTTAGGCTTAGGCTTAGGCTTAGGGAAGGTCGTAGAGAGTCATTGGTTAGGGTTAGGCTTAGGGTTAGGGAAGGTCACAGAGAGTCATGGGTGGTACCGTTGGAAAGCCCGTGGCCATATTATGGTGACAGATCTTGGTTTGGAGTCTCTAGGACCTTCTGTTGAGGAGTTACAGGTACAAAACTGATCTGAATTAAGGCTAGGATTAGGGTTAGGGTTAGGCTTAGGGAAGGTCGTAGAGAGTCGTGGGTGGTACCGTTGGAAAGCCCATGGCTGACAATTGGGGTTAGAGCTTGGTCCCAAATCTTTGCGACTTCCGGTTCCGGAGATACGTCATGTTTTATTTTCAAAATTGCCGTATCTCCTGAACGGTGAGCCGTAGAGAGTCGTGGATGGTACCGTTGGAAAGCCCGTGGCCATATTATGAGGGGCGGAGCTTGGTTTGGAGTCTCTAGGACCTTCTGTTGAGGAGTTATAGGTAAAAAACGGATCTGAATTAGGGTTAGGCTTAGGCTTAGGGTTAGGCTTAGGGAAGGTCGTAGAGAGTAATGGGTTAGGGTTATGGAAGGTCGCAGAGAGTCGTGGATGGTACCGTTGGAAAGCCCGTGGCCATATTATGTGGGACGGAGCTTGGTTTGGAGTCTCTAGGACCTTCTGTTGAGGAGTTATAGGTAAAAAACGGATCTGAATTAGGGTTAGGCTTAGGCTTAGGTTTAGGCTCAGGGAAGGTCGTAGAGAGTCATGGGTTAGGGTTAGGGTTAGGGTTAGGGAAGGTAGCAGAGAGACATGGGTGGTACCGTTGGAAAGCCCGTGGCCATATTATGGTGACGGATCTTGGTTTGGAGTCTCTAGGACCTTCTGTTGAGGAGTTACAGGTACAAAACTGATCTGAATTAAGGCTAGGATTAGGGTTAGGGTTAGGCTTGGGGAAGGTCGTAGAGAGTCGTGGGTGGTACCGTTGGAAAGCCCATGGCTGACAATTGGGGTTAGAGCTTGGTCCCAAATCTTTGCGACTTCCGGTTCCGGAGATACGTCATGTTTTATTTTCAAAATTGCCGTATCTCCTGAACGGTGGGCCGTAGAGAGTCGTGGATGGTACCGTTGGAAAGCCCGTGGCCATATTATGTGGGACGGAGCTTGGTTTGGAGTCTCTAGGACCCTCTGTTGAGGAGTTATAGGTAAAAAACGGATCTGAATTAGGGTTAGGCTTAGGCTTAGGGTTAGGCTTAGGGAAGGTCGTAGAGAGTCATGGGTTAGGGTTAGGGAAGGTCGCAGAGAGTCATGGGTGGTACTGTTGGAAAGCCCGTGGCCATATTATGTGTGAAGAATCTTGGTTTGGAGTCTCTAGGACCTTCTGTTGAGGAGTTATAGGTACAAAACTGATCTGAATTAGGCTTAGGCTTAGGCTTAGGGAAGGTCGTAGAGAGTCATGGGTTAGGGTTAGGCTTAGGGTTAGGGAAGGTCGCAGAGAGTCATGGGTGGTACCGTTGGAAAGCCCGTGGCCATATTATGGTGACGGATCTTGGTTTGGAGTCTCTAGGACCTTCTGTTGAGGAGTTATAGGTAAAAAACGGATCTGAATTAGGGTTAGGCTTAGGCTTAGGGTTAGGCTTAGGGAAGGTCGTAGAGAGTCATGGGTTAGGGTTAGGGAAGGTCGCAGAGAGTCATGGGTGGTACCGTTGGAAAGCCCGTGGCCATATTATGTGTGAAGAATCTTGGTTTGGAGTCTCTAGGACCTTCTGTTGAGGAGTTATAGGTACAAAACTGATCTGAATTAGGCTTAGGCTTAGGCTTAGGGAAGGTCGTAGAGAGTCATTGGTTAGGGTTAGGCTTAGGTTTAGGGAAGGTCGCAGAGAGTCATGGGTGGTACCGTTGGAAAGCCCGTGGCCATATTATGGTGACGGATCTTGGTTTGGAGTCTCTAGGACCTTCTGTTGAGGAGTTACAGGTACAAAACTGATCTGAATTAAGGCTAGGATTAGGGTTAGGG